>NW_027473406.1:0-300000 GCF_050947335.1 Megachile rotundata
CATAATATGGCTAATAATATGAGTTAGATTGATAATAATAACAGTAATAAGTATAGTAATTGTCGTTCTATCGATCATTTAAGCATAATATGGCCAATAATATGAGTTAGGTTGATAATAATAAGAGTAATAAGTATAGTAATTGTCGCTCTAATGATCAAATTTGCATAATATGGTTAATAATATGAATTAGGTTGATAACAGTGAGTGTAATAAGTATAGTAATTGTCGTTCTATCGATCATTTAAGCATAATATGGCCAATAATATGAGTTAGGTTGATAATAATAAGAGTAATAAGTATAGTAATTGTCGTTCTACCGATCAAATTTGCATAATATGGTTAATAATATGAATTAGATTGATAACAGTGAGTGTAATAAGTATAGTAATTGTCGTTCTGTCGATCATATAAGCATAATATGGCTAATAATATGAGTTAGATTGATAATAATAAGAGTAATAAGTATAGTAATTGTCGTTCTATCGATCATTTAAGCATAATATGGCTAATAATATGAGTTAGATTGATAATACTAAGAGTAGTGAGTATAGTAATTCTCGTTCTATCGATCATATAAGCATAATATGGCTAATAATATGAGTTAGATTGATAATAATCAGAGTAATAAGTATAGTAATTGTCGTTCTATCGATCATATAAGCATAATATGGCTAATAAGATGAGTTAGATTGATAATACTAAGAGTAGTGAGTATAGTAATTCTCGTTCAATCGATCATATAAGCATAATATGGCTAATAATATGAGTTAGATTGATAATACTAAGAGTAGTGACCATAGTAATTCTCATTCTATCGATCATATAAGCATAATATGGCTAGTAATATGAGTTAGATTGATAATAATAAGAGTAATGAGTATAGTAATTGTAGTTCTATCGATCATATCTGCATAATATGGTTAATAATATGAGTTAGATTCTTAATAATAAGAGAAATAAGTATAGTAATTGTCGTTCTATCGATCATTTAAGCATAATATGGCCAATAATATGAGTTAGGTTGATAATAATAAGAGTAATAAGTATAGTAATTGTCGTTCTATCGATCATTTAAGCATAATATGGCCAATAATTTGAGTTAGGTTGATAATAATAAGAGTAATAAGTATAGTAATTGTCGTTCTATCGATCATTTAAGAATAATATTGCTAATAATATGAGTTAGATTGATAATAATAAGAGTAATAAGTATAGTAATTGTCGTTCGATCGATAATATAAGCATAATGTGGCTAATAATATGAGTTAGATTGATAATACTAAGAGTAGTGAGTATAGTAATTCTCGTTCTATCGATCATATAAGCATAATATGGCAAATAATATGAGTTAGATTGATAATAATAAAAGTAATAAGTATAGTAATTGTCGTTCCATCGATCATATAAGCATAATATGGCTAATAATATGAGTTAGATTGATAATACTAAGAGTAGTGAGTATAGTAATTCTCGATCTATCGATCATATAAGCATAATATGGCTAATAATATGAGTTAGGTAGATAATAATAAAAGTAATAAGTATAGTAATTGTCGTTCCAACGGTCATATAAGCATAATATGGCTAATAATATGAGTTAAATTGATAATACTAAGAGTAGTGAGTATAGAAATTCTCGTTCTATCGATCATATAAGCATAATATGGCTAATAATATGAGTTAGATTGATAATAATCAGAGTAATAAGTATAGTAATTGTCGTTCTATCGATCATTTAAGCATCATAAGGCTAATAATATGAGTTAGATTGATAATAATAACAGTAATATGTACAGTAATTGTCGTTCTATCGATAATATAAGCATAATATGGCTCATAATATGAGTTAGATTAATAATACTAAGAGTAGTGAGTATAGTAATTTTCGTTCAATCGATCATATAAGCATAATATGGCTAATAATATGAGTTAGATTGATAATACCAAGAGTAGTGACCATAGTAATTCTCATTCTATCGATCATATAAGCATAATATGGCTAATAATATGAGTTAGATTGATAATAATAAGAGTAATGAGTATAGTAATTGCCGTTCGATCGATAATATAAGCATAATGTGGCTAATAATATGAGTTAGATTGATAATACTAAGAGTAGTGAGTATAGTAATTCTCGTCCTATCGATCATATAAGCATAATATGGCTAATAATATGAGTTAGATTGATAATAATAAGAGTAATGAGTATAGTAATTGTAGTTCTATCGATCATATAAGCATAATATGGCTAATAATATGAGTTAGATTGATAATAATAAAAGTAATGAGTATAGTAATTGTCGTTCCATCGATCATATAAGCATAATATGGCTAATAATATGAGTTAGATTGATAATAATAAGAGTAATGAGTATAGTAATTGTAGTTCTATCGATCATATCTGCATAATATGGCTAATAATATGAGTTAGATTGATAATAATAAGAGTAATAAGTATAGTAATTGTCGTTCTATCGATCATTTAAGCATAATATGGCCAATAATATGAGTTAGGTTGATAATAATAAGAGTAATAAGTATAGTAATTGTCGTTCTACCGATCAAATTTGCATAATATGGCTAATAATATGAGTTAGATTGATAATGCTAAGAGTAGTGACCGTAGTAATTCTCATTCTATCGATCATATAAGCATAATATGGCTAATAATATGAGTTAGATTGATAATAATAAGAGTAATAAGTATAGTAATTGTCGTTCTATCGATCATTTAAGCATAATATGGCCAATAATATGAGTTAGGTTGATAATAATAGGAGTAATAAGTATAGTAATTGTCGTTCTACCGATCAAATTTGCATAATATGGTTAATAATATGAATTAGATTGATAACAGTGAGTGTAATAAGTATAGTAATTGTCGTTCTGTCGATCATATAAGCATAATATGGCTAATAATATGAGTTAGATTGATAATAATAAGAGTAATGAGTATAGTAATTGTAGTTCTATCGATCATATCTGCATAATATGGTAAATAATATGAATTAGATTGATAACAGTGAGTGTAATATGTATAGTAATTGTCGTTCTGTCGATCATATAAGCATAATATGGCTAATAATATGAGTTAGATTGATAATAATAAGAGTAATAAGTATAGTAATTGTCGTTCTACCGATCAAATTTGCATAATATGGTTAATAATATGAGTTAGGTTGATAATAGTGAGTGTAATAAGTATAGAAATAGTCGTTCTATCGATTATATTAGCATAATATGGTTAATAATATGAGTTAGATTAGTAATAATAAGAGTAATAAGTATAGTAATTGTCGTTCTATCGATCATATAAGCATAATGTGGTTAATAATATGAGTTAGATTGATAATAATAAGAGTAATAAGTATAGTAATTGTCGTTCTACCGATCAAATTTGCATAATATGGTTAATAATATGAATTAGATTGATAACAGTGAGTGTAATAAGTATAGTAATTGTCGTTCTGTCGATCATATAAGCATAATATGGCTAATAATATGAGTTAGATTGATAATAATAACAGTAATAAGTATAGTAATTGTCGTTCTATCGATCATTTAAGCATAATATGGCCAATAATATGAGTTAGGTTGATAATAATAAGAGTAATAAGTATAGTAATTGTCGCTCTAATGATCAAATTTGCATAATATGGTTAATAATATGAATTAGATTGATAACAGTGAGTGTAATAAGTATAGTAATTCTCGTTCTATCGATCATTTAAGCATAATATGGCCAATAATATGAGTTAGGTTGATAATAATAAGAGTAATAAGTATAGTAATTGCCGTTCTACCGATCAAATTTGCATAATATGGTTAATAATATGAATTAGATTGATAACAGTGAGTGTAATAAGTATAGTAATTGTCGTTCTGTCGATCATATAAGCATAATATGGCTAATAATATGAGTTAGATTGATAATAATAACAGTAATAAGTATAGTAATTGTCGTTCTATCGATCATTTAAGCATAATATGGCCAATAATATGAGTTAGGTTGATAATAATAAGAGTAATAAGTATAGTAATTGTCGCTCTAATGATCAAATTTGCATAATATGGTTAATAATATGAATTAGGTTGATAACAGTGAGTGTAATAAGTATAGTAATTGTCGTTCTATCGATCATTTAAGCATAATATGGCCAATAATATGAGTTAGGTTGATAATAATAAGAGTAATAAGTATAGTAATTGTCGTTCTACCGATCAAATTTGCATAATATGGTTAATAATATGAATTAGATTGATAACAGTGAGTGTAATAAGTATAGTAATTGTCGTTCTGTCGATCATATAAGCATAATATGGCTAATAATATGAGTTAGATTGATAATAATAAGAGTAATAAGTATAGTAATTGTCGTTCTATCGATCATTTAAGCATAATATGGCTAATAATATGAGTTAGATTGATAATACTAAGAGTAGTGAGTATAGTAATTCTCGTTCTATCGATCATATAAGCATAATATGGCTAATAATATGAGTTAGATTGATAATAATAAAAGTAATAAGTATAGTAATTGTCGTTCCATCGATCATATAAGCATAATATGGCTAATAATATGAGTTAGATTGATAATGCTAAGAGTAGTGAGTATAGTAATTCTCGTTCTATCGATCATATAAGCATAATATGGCTAATAATATGAGTTAGATTGATAATAATCAGAGTAATAAGTATAGTAATTGTCGTTCTATCGATCATATAAGCATAATATGGCTAATAAGATGAGTTAGATTGATAATACTAAGAGTAGTGAGTATAGTAATTCTCGTTCAATCGATCATATAAGCATAATATGGCTAATAATATGAGTTAGATTGATAATACTAAGAGTAGTGACCATAGTAATTCTCATTCTATCGATCATATAAGCATAATATGGCTAGTAATATGAGTTAGATTGATAATAATAAGAGTAATGAGTATAGTAATTGTAGTTCTATCGATCATATCTGCATAATATGGTTAATAATATGAGTTAGATTCTTAATAATAAGAGAAATAAGTATAGTAATTGTCGTTCTATCGATCATTTAAGCATAATATGGCCAATAATATGAGTTAGGTTGATAATAATAAGAGTAATAAGTATAGTAATTGTCGTTCTATCGATCATTTAAGCATAATATGGCCAATAATTTGAGTTAGGTTGATAATAATAAGAGTAATAAGTATAGTAATTGTCGTTCTATCGATCATTTAAGAATAATATTGCTAATAATATGAGTTAGATTGATAATAATAAGAGTAATAAGTATAGTAATTGTCGTTCGATCGATAATATAAGCATAATGTGGCTAATAATATGAGTTAGATTGATAATACTAAGAGTAGTGAGTATAGTAATTCTCGTTCTATCGATCATATAAGCATAATATGGCAAATAATATGAGTTAGATTGATAATAATAAAAGTAATAAGTATAGTAATTGTCGTTCCATCGATCATATAAGCATAATATGGCTAATAATATGAGTTAGATTGATAATACTAAGAGTAGTGAGTATAGTAATTCTCGATCTATCGATCATATAAGCATAATATGGCTAATAATATGAGTTAGGTAGATAATAATAAAAGTAATAAGTATAGTAATTGTCGTTCCAACGGTCATATAAGCATAATATGGCTAATAATATGAGTTAGATTGATAATACTAAGAGTAGTGAGTATAGTAATTCTCGTCCTATCGATCATATAAGCATAATATGGCTAATAATATGAGTTAGATTGATAATAATAAGAGTAATGAGTATAGTAATTGTAGTTCTATCGATCATATAAGCATAATATGGCTAATAATATGAGTTAGATTGATAATAATAAAAGTAATGAGTATAGTAATTGTCGTTCCATCGATCATATAAGCATAATATGGCTAATAATATGAGTTAGATTGATAATAATAAGAGTAATGAGTATAGTAATTGTAGTTCTATCGATCATATCTGCATAATATGGCTAATAATATGAGTTAGATTGATAATAATAAGAGTAATAAGTATAGTAATTGTCGTTCTATCGATCATTTAAGCATAATATGGCCAATAATATGAGTTAGGTTGATAATAATAAGAGTAATAAGTATAGTAATTGTCGTTCTACCGATCAAATTTGCATAATATGGCTAATAATATGAGTTAGATTGATAATGCTAAGAGTAGTGACCGTAGTAATTCTCATTCTATCGATCATATAAGCATAATATGGCTAATAATATGAGTTAGATTGATAATAATAAGAGTAATGAGTATAGTAATTGTAGTTCTATCGATCATATCTGCATAATATGGTAAATAATATGAATTAGATTGATAACAGTGAGTGTAATATGTATAGTAATTGTCGTTCTGTCGATCATATAAGCATAATATGGCTAATAATATGAGTTAGATTGATAATAATAAGAGTAATAAGTATAGTAATTGTCGTTCTACCGATCAAATTTGCATAATATGGTTAATAATATGAGTTCGGTTGATAATAGTGAGTGTAATAAGTATAGAAATAGTCGTTCTATCGATTATATTAGCATAATATGGTTAATAATATGAGTTAGATTAGTAATAATAAGAGTAATAAGTATAGTAATTGTCGTTCTATCGATCATATAAGCATAATGTGGTTAATAATATGAGTTAGATTGATAATAATAAGAGTAATAGGTATAGTAATTGTCGTTCTACCGATCAAATTTGCATAATATGGTTAATAATATGAATTAGATTGATAACAGTGAGTGTAATAAGTATAGTAATTGTCGTTCTGTCGATCATATAAGCATAATATGGCTAATAATATGAGTTAGATTGATAATAATAACAGTAATAAGTATAGTAATTGTCGTTCTATCGATCATTTAAGCATAATATGGCCAATAATATGAGTTAGGTTGATAATAATAAGAGTAATAAGTATAGTAATTGTCGCTCTAATGATCAAATTTGCATAATATGGTTAATAATATGAATTAGATTGATAACAGTGAGTGTAATAAGTATAGTAATTCTCGTTCTATCGATCATTTAAGCATAATATGGCCAATAATATGAGTTAGGTTGATAATAATAAGAGTAATAAGTATAGTAATTGCCGTTCTACCGATCAAATTTGCATAATATGGTTAATAATATGAATTAGATTGATAACAGTGAGTGTAATAAGTATAGTAATTGTCGTTCTGTCGATCATATAAGCATAATATGGCTAATAATATGAGTTAGATTGATAATAATAACAGTAATAAGTATAGTAATTGTCGTTCTATCGATCATTTAAGCATAATATGGCCAATAATATGAGTTAGGTTGATAATAATAAGAGTAATAAGTATAGTAATTGTCGCTCTAATGATCAAATTTGCATAATATGGTTAATAATATGAATTAGATTGATAACAGTGAGTGTAATAAGTATAGTAATTGTCGTTCTGTCGATCATATAAGCATAATATGGCTAATAATATGAGTTAGATTGATAATAATAAGAGTAATAAGTATAGTAATTGTCGTTCTATCGATCATTTAAGCATAATATGGCTAATAATATGAGTTAGATTGATAATACTAAGAGTAGTGAGTATAGTAATTCTCGTTCTATCGATCATATAAGCATAATATGGCTAATAATATGAGTTAGATTGATAATAATAAAAGTAATAAGTATAGTAATTGTCGTTCCATCGATCATATAAGCATAATATGGCTAATAATATGAGTTAGATTGATAATGCTAAGAGTAGTGAGTATAGTAATTCTCGTTCTATCGATCATATAAGCATAATATGGCTAATAATATGAGTTAGATTGATAATAATCAGAGTAATAAGTATAGTAATTGTCGTTCTATCGATCATATAAGCATAATATGGCTAATAAGATGAGTTAGATTGATAATACTAAGAGTAGTGAGTATAGTAATTCTCGTCCTATCGATCATTTAAGCATCA
The DNA here is from genome assembly GCF_050947335.1 of Megachile rotundata. Classification (NCBI taxonomy): domain Eukaryota; kingdom Metazoa; phylum Arthropoda; class Insecta; order Hymenoptera; family Megachilidae; genus Megachile; species Megachile rotundata. The sequence goes on from NW_027473406.1 coordinate 7,974, forward strand.
TATTGCTAATAATATGAGTTAGATTGATAATAATAACAGTAATATGTACAGTAATTGTCGTTCTATCGATAATATAAGCATAATACGGCTAATAATATGAGTTAGATTGATAATACTAAGAGTAGTGAGTATAGTAATTTTCGTTCAATCGATCATATAAGCATAATATGGCTAATAATATGAGTTAGATTGATAATACTAAGAGTAGTGACCATAGTAATTCTCATTCTATCGATCATATAAGCATAATATGGCTAATAATATGAGTTAGATTGATAATAATAAGAGTAATGAGTATAGTAATTGTAGTTCTATCGATCATATCTGCATAATATGGTTAATAATATGAGTTAGATTCTTAATAATAAGAGAAATAAGTATAGTAATTGTCGTTCTATCGATCATTTAAGCATAATATGGCCAATAATATGAGTTAGGTTGATAATAATAAGAGTAATAAGTATAGTAATTGTCGTTCTATCGATCATTCAAGCATAATATGGCCAATAATTTGAGTTAGGTTGATAATAATAAGAGTAATAAGTATAGTAATTGTCGTTCTATCGATCATTTAAGAATAATATTGCTAATAATATGAGTTAGATTGATAATAATAAGAGTAATAAGTATAGTAATTGTCGTTCGATCGATAATATAAGCATAATGTGGCTAATAATATGAGTTAGATTGATAATACTAAGAGTAGTGAGTATAGTAATTCTCGTTCTATCGATCATATAAGCATAATATGGCAAATAATATGAGTTAGATTGATAATAATAAAAGTAATAAGTATAGTAATTGTCGTTCCATCGATCATATAAGCATAATATGGCTAATAATATGAGTTAGATTGATAATACTAAGAGTAGTGAGTATAGTAATTCTCGTTCTATCGATCATATAAGCATAATATGGCTAATAATATGAGTTAGATTGATAATAATAAAAGTAATAAGTATAGTAATTGTCGTTCCATCGGTCATATAAGCATAATATGGCTAATAATATGAGTTAGATTGATAATACTAAGAGTAGTGAGTATAGTAATTCTCGTTCTATCGATCATATAAGCATAATATGGCTAATAATATGAGTTAGATTGATAATAATCAGAGTAATAAGTATAGTAATTGTCGTTCTATCGATCATTTAAGCATCACATGGCTAATAATATGAGTTAGATTGATAATAATAACAGTAATATGTACAGTAATTGTCGTTCTATCGATAATACAAGCATAATATGGCTAATAATATGAGTTAGATTAATAATACTAAGAGTAGTGAGTATAGTAATTGTCGTTCTGTCGATCATATAAGCATAATATGGCTAATAATATGAGTTAGATTGATAATAATAAGAGTAATAAGTATAGTAATTGTCGTTTTATCGATCATTTAAGCATAATATGGCCAATAATATGAGTTAGGTTGATAATAATAAGAGTAATAAGTATAGTAATTGTCGTTCTACCGATCAAATTTGCATAATATGGTTAATAATATGAATTAGATTGATAACAGTCAGTGTAATAAGTATAGTAATTGTCGTTCTGTCGATCATATAAGCATAATATGGCTAATAATATGAGTTAGATTGATAATAATAAGAGTAATAAGTATAGTAATTGTCGTTCTACCGATCAAATTTGCATAATATGGTTAATAATATGAATTAGATTGATAACAGTGAGTGTAATAAGTATAGTAATTGTCGTTCTGTCGATCATATATGCATAATATGGCTAATAATATGAGTTAGATTGACAATAATAAGAGTAATAAGTATAGTAATTGTCGTTCTATCGATCATTTAAGCATAATATGGCCAATAATATGAGTTAGGTTGATAATAATAAGAGTAATAAGTATAGTAATTGTCGTTCTACCGATCAAATTTGCATAATATGGTTAATAATATGAATTAGATTGATAACAGTGAGTGTAATAAGTATAGTAATTGTCGTTCTATCGATAATATAAGCATAATATGGCTAATAATATGAGTTAGATTGATAATACTAAGAGTAGTGAGTATAGTAATTCTCGTTCTATCGATCATATAAGCATAATATGGCTAATAATATGAGTTAGATTGATAATACTAAGAGTCGTGACCATAGTAATTCTCATTCTATCGATCATATAAGCATAATATGGCTAATAATATGAGTTAGATTGATAATAATAAGAGTAATGAGTGTAGTAATTGTAGTTCTATCGATCATATCTGCATAATATGGTAAATAATATGAATTAGATTGATAACAGTGAGTGTAATATGTATAGTAATTGTCGTTCTGTCGATCATATAAGCATAATATGGCTAATAATATGAGTTAGACTGATAATAATAAGGGTAATAAGTATAGTAATTGTCGTTCTACCGATCAAATTTGCATAATATGGTTAATAATATGAATTAGATTGATAACAGTGAGTGTAATAAGTATAGTAATTGTCGTTCTGTCGATCATATAAGCATAATATGGCTAATAATATGAGTTAGATTGATAATAATAAGAGTAATAAGTATAGTAATTGTCGTTCTACCGATCAAATTTGCATAATATGGTTAATAATATGAATTAGATTGATAATAGTGAGTGTAATAAGTATAGTAATTGTCGTTCTGTCGATCATATAAGCATAATATGGCTAATAATATGAGTTAGATTGATAATAATAAGAGTAATAAGTATAGTAATTGTCGTTCTATCGATCATTTAAGCATAATATGGCCAATAATATGAGTTAGGTTGATAATAATAAGAGTAATAAGTATAGTAATTGTCGTTCTACCGATCAAATTTGCATAATATGGTTAATAATATGAATTAGATTGATAACAGTGAGTGTAATAAGTATAGTAATTGTCGTTCTGTCGATCATATAAGCATAATATGGCTAATAATATGAGTTAGATTGATAATACTAAGAGTAGTGAGTATAGTAATTCTCGTCCTATCGATCATATAAGCATAATATGGCTAATAATATGAGTTAGATTGATAATAATAAGAGTAATGAGTATAGTAATTGTAGTTCTATCGATCATATCTGCATAATATGGTTAATAATATGAGTTAGATTCATAATAATAAGAGTAATAAGTATAGTAATTGTCGTTCTATCGATCATTTAAGCATAATATGGCTAATAATATGGGTTAGGTTGATAAAAATAGGAATAATAAGTATAGTAATTGTCGTTCTATCGATCATTTAAGCATAATATGGCTAATAATATGAGTTAGATTGATAATAATAAGAGTAATAAGTATAGTAATTGTCGTTCGATCGATAATATAAGCATAATGTGGCTAATAATATGAGTTAGATTGATAATACTAAGAGTAGTGAGTATAGTAATTCTCGTTCTATCGATCATATAAGCATAATATGGCTAATAATATGAGTTAGATTGATAATAGTAAAAGTAATAAGTATAGTAATTGTCGTTCCATCGATCATATAAGCATAATATGGCTAATAATATGAGTTAAATTGATAATACTAAGAGTAGTGAGTATAGTAATTCTCGTTCTATCGATCATATAAGCATAATATGGCTAATAATATGAGTTAGATTGATAATAATCAGAGTAATAAGTATAGTAATTGTCGTTCTATCGATCATTTAAGCATAATATGGCTAATAATATGAGTTAGATTGATAATACTAAGAGTAGTGACCATAGTAATTCTCATTCTATCGATCATATAAGCATAATATGGCTAATAATATGAGTTAGATTGATAATATTAAGAGTAATGAGTATAGTAATTGCCGTTCGATCGATAATATAAGCATAATGTGGCTAATAATATGAGTTAGATTGATAATACTAAGAGTAGTGAGTATAGTAATTCTCGTCCTATCGATCATATAAGCATAATATGGCTAATAATATGAGTTAGATTGATAATAATAAGAGTAATGAGTATAGTAATTGTAGTTCTATCGATCATATAAGCATAATATGGCTAATAATATGAGTTAGATTGATAATAATAAAAGTAATAAGTATAGTAATTGTCGTTCGATCGATCATATAAGCATAATATGGCTAATAATATGAGTTAGATTGATAATAATAAGAGTAATGAGTATAGTAATTGTAGTTCTATCGATCATATCTGCATAATATTGCTAATAGTATGAGTTAGATTGATAATAATAAGAGTAATAAGTATAGTAATTGTCGTTCTATCGATCATTTAAGCATAATATGGCCAATAATATGAGTTAGGTTGATAATAATAAGAGTAATAAGTATAGGAATTGTCGTTCTACCGATCAAATTTGCATAATATGGTTAATAATATGAATTAGATTGATAACAGTGAGTGTAATAAGTATAGTAATTGTCGTTCTATCGATCATTTAAGCATAATATGGCCATTAATATGAGTTAGATTGATAATACTAAGAGTAGTGAGTATAGTAATTCTCGTTCTATCGATCATATAAGCATAATATGGCTAATAATATGAGTTAGATTGATAATACTAAGAGAAGTGACCGTAGTAATTCTCATTCTATCGATCATATAAGCATAATATGGCTAATAATATGAGTTAGATTGATAATAATAAGAGTAATGAGTATAGTAATTGTAGTTCTATCGATCATATCTGCATAATATGGTAAATAATATGAATTAGATTGATAACAGTGAGTGTAATATGTATAGTAATTGTCGTTCTGTCGATCATATAAGCATAATATGGCTAATAATATGAGTTAGATTGATAATAATAAGAGTAATAAGTATAGTAATTGTCGTTCTACCGATCAAATTTGCATAATATGGTTAATAATATGAGTTAGGTTGATAATAGTGAGTGTAATAAGTATAGAAATAGTCGTTCTATCGATTATATTAGCATAATATGGTTAATAATATGAGTTAGATTAGTAATAATAAGAGTAATAAGTATAGTAATTGTCGTTCTATCGATCATATAAGCATAATGTGGTTAATAATATGAGTTAGATTGATAATAATAAGAGTAATAAGTATAGTAATTGTCGTTCTACCGATCAAATTTGCATAATATGGTTAATAATATGAATTAGATTGATAACAGTGAGTGTAATAAGTATAGTAATTGTCGTTCTGTCGATCATATAAGCATAATATGGCTAATAATATGAGTTAGATTGATAATAATAACAGTAATAAGTATAGTAATTGTCGTTCTATCGATCATTTAAGCATAATATGGCCAATAATATGAGTTAGGTTGATAATAATAAGAGTAATAAGTAAAGTAATGGTCGCTCTAATGATCAAATTTGCATAATATGGTTAATAATATGAATTAGATTGATAACAGTGAGTGTAATAAGTATTGTAATTGTCGTTCTATCGATCATTTAAGCATAATATGGCCAATAATATGAGTTAGGTTGATAATAATAAGAGTAATAAGTATAGTAATTGTCGTTCTACCGATCAAATTTGCATAATATGGTTAATAATATGAATTAGATTGATAACAGTGAGTGTAATAAGTATAGTAATTGTCGTTCTGTCGATCATATAAGCATAATATGGCTAATAATATGAGTTAGATTGATAATACTAAGAGTAGTGAATATAGTAATTCTCGTCCTATCGATCATATAAGCATAATATGGCTAATAATATGAGTTAGATTGATAATAATAAGAGTAATGAGTATAGTAATTGTAGTTCTATCGATCATATCTGCATAATATGGCTAATAATATAAGTTAGATTGATAATAATAAGAGTAATAAGTATAGTAATTGTCGTTCTATCGATCATTTAAGCATAATATGGCCAATAATATGAGTTAGGTTGATAATAATAAGAGTAATAAGTATAGTAATTGTCGTTCTACCGATCAAATTTGCATAATGAGATTAATAATATGAGTTAGATTGATAATACTAAGAGTAGTGAGTATAGTAATTCTCATTCTGTCGATCATATAAGCATAATATGGCTAATAATATGAGTTAGATTGATAATAATAAGAGTAATAAGTATAGTAATTGTCGTTCTATCGATCATATAAGCATAATATGGCTAATAATATGAGTTAGATTGATGATACTAAGAGTAGTGAGTATAGTAATTCTCGTTCTGTCGATCATATAAGCATAATATGGCTAATAATATGAGTTAGATTGATAAAAATAAGAGTAATGAGTATAGTAATTGTAGTTCTATCGATCATATCTGCATAATATGGTAAATAATATGAATTAGATTGATAACAGTGAGTGTAATATGTATAGTAATTGTCGTTCTGTCGATCATATAAGCATAATATGGCTAATAATATGAGTTAGATTGATAATAATAAGAGTAATAAGTATAGTAATTGTCGTTCTACCGATCAAATTTGCATAATATGGTTAATAATATGAGTTAGGTTGATAATAGTGAGTGTAATAAGTATAGAAATAGTCGTTCTATCGATTATATTAGCATAATATGGTTAATAATATGAGTTAGATTAGTAATAATAAGAGTAATAAGTATAGTAATTGTCGTTCTATCGATTATATAAGCATAATGTGGTTAATAATATGAGTTAGATTGATAATAATAAGAGTAATAAGTATAGTAATTGTCGTTCTACCGATCAAATTTGCATAATATGGTTAATAATATGAATTAGATTGATAACAGTGAGTGTAATAAGTATAGTAATTGTAGTTCTGTCGATCATATAAGCATAATATGGCTAATAATATGAGTTAGATTGATAATAATAACAGTAATAAGTATAGTAATTGTCGTTCTATCGATCATTTAAGCATAATATGGCCAATAATATGAGTTAGGTTGATAATAATAAGAGTAATAAGTAAAGTAATGGTCGCTCTAATGATCAAATTTGCATAATATGGTTAATAATATGAATTAGATTGATAACAGTGAGTGTAATAAGTATAGTAATTGTCGTTCTATCGATCATTTAAGCATAATATGGCCAATAATATGAGTTAGGTTGATAATAATAAGAGTAATAAGTATAGGAATTGTCGTTCTACCGATCAAATTTGCATAATATGGTTAATAATATGAATTAGATTGATAACAGTGAGTGTAATAAGTATAGTAATTGTCGTTCTATCGATCATTTAAGCATAATATGGCTAATAATATGAGTTAGATTGATAATACTAAGAGTAGTGAGTATAGTAATTCTCGTTCTATCGATCATATAAGCATAATATGGCTAATAATATGAGTTAGATTGATAATACTAAGAGTAGTGACCGTAGTAATTCTCATTCTATCGATCATATAAGCATAATATGGCTAATAATATGAGTTAGATTGATAATAATAAGAGTAATGAGTATAGTAATTGTAGTTCTATCGATCATATCTGCATAATATGGTAAATAATATGAATTAGATTGATAACAGTGAGTGTAATATGTATAGTAATTGTCGTTCTGTCGATCATATAAGCATAATATGGCTAATAATATGAGTTAGATTGATAATAATAAGAGTAATAAGTATAGTAATTGTCGTTCTACCGATCAAATTTGCATAATATGGTTAATAATATGAGTTAGGTTGATAATAGTGAGTGTAATAAGTATAGAAATAGTCGTTCTATCGATTATATTAGCATAATATGGTTAATAATATGAGTTAGATTAGTAATAATAAGAGTAATAAGTATAGTAATTGTCGTTCTATCGATTATATAAGCATAATGTGGTTAATAATATGAGTTAGATTGATAATAATAAGAGTAATAAGTATAGTAATTGTCGTTCTACCGATCAAATTTGCATAATATGGTTAATAATATGAATTAGATTGATAACAGTGAGTGTAATAAGTATAGTAATTGTCGTTCTGTCGATCATATAAGCATAATATGGCTAATAATATGAGTTAGATTGATAATAATAACAGTAATAAGTATAGTAATTGTCGTTCTATCGATCATTTAAGCATAATATGGCCAATAATATGAGTTAGATTGATAATAATAAGAGTAATAAGTAAAGTAATGGTCGCTCTAATGATCAAATTTGCATAATATGGTTAATAATATGAATTAGATTGATAACAGTGAGTGTAATAAGTATAGTAATTGTCGTTCTATCGATCATTTAAGCATAATATGGCCAATAATATGAGTTAGGTTGATAATAATAAGAGTAATAAGTATAGTAATTGTCGTTCTACCGATCAAATTTGCATAATATGGTTAATAATATGAATTAGATTGATAACAGTGAGTGTAATAAGTATAGTAATTGTCGTTCTGTCGATCATATAAGCATAATATGGCTAATAATATGAGTTAGATTGATAATACTAAGAGTAGTGAGTATAGTAATTCTCGTCCTATCGATCATATAAGCATAATATGGCTAATAATATGAGTTAGATTGATAATAATAAGAGTAATGAGTATAGTAATTGTAGTTCTATCGATCATATCTGCATAATATGGTTAATAATATGAGTTAGATTCATAATAATAAGAGTAATAAGTATAGTAATTGTCGTTCTATCGATCATTTAAGCATAATATGGCTAATAATATGGGTTAGGTTGATAAAAATAGGAATAATAAGTATAGTAATTGTCGTTCTATCGATCATTTAAGCATAATATGGCTAATAATATGAGTTAGATTGATAATAATAAGAGTAATAAGTATAGTAATTGTCGTTCGATCGATAATATAAGCATAATGTGGCTAATAATATGAGTTAGATTGATAATACTAAGAGTAGTGAGTATAGTAATTCTCGTTCTATCGATCATATAAGCATAATATGGCTAATAATATGAGTTAGATTGATAATAGTAAAAGTAATAAGTATAGTAATTGTCGTTCCATCGATCATATAAGCATAATATGGCTAATAATATGAGTTAAATTGATAATACTAAGAGTAGTGAGTATAGTAATTCTCGTTCTATCGATCATATAAGCATAATATGGCTAATAATATGAGTTAGATTGATAATAATCAGAGTAATAAGTATAGTAATTGTCGTTCTATCGATCATTTAAGCATAATATGGCTAATAATATGAGTTAGATTGATAATACTAAGAGTAGTGACCATAGTAATTCTCATTCTATCGATCATATAAGCATAATATGGCTAATAATATGAGTTAGATTGATAATATTAAGAGTAATGAGTATAGTAATTGCCGTTCGATCGATAATATAAGCATAATGTGGCTAATAATATGAGTTAGATTGATAATACTAAGAGTAGTGAGTATAGTAATTCTCGTCCTATCGATCATATAAGCATAATATGGCTAATAATATGAGTTAGATTGATAATAATAAGAGTAATGAGTATAGTAATTGTAGTTCTATCGATCATATAAGCATAATATGGCTAATAATATGAGTTAGATTGATAATAATAAAAGTAATAAGTATAGTAATTGTCGTTCCATCGATCATATAAGCATAATATGGCTAATAATATGAGTTAGATTGATAATAATAAGAGTAATGAGTATAGTAATTGTAGTTCTATCGATCATATCTGCATAATATGGCTAATAGTATGAGTTAGATTGATAATAATAAGAGTAATAAGTATAGTAATTGTCGTTCTATCGATCATTTAAGCATAATATGGCCAATAATATGAGTTAGGTTGATAATAATAAGAGTAATAAGTATAGGAATTGTCGTTCTACCGATCAAATTTGCATAATATGGTTAATAATATGAATTAGATTGATAACAGTGAGTGTAATAAGTATAGTAATTGTCGTTCTATCGATCATTTAAGCATAATATGGCTAATAATATGAGTTAGATTGATAATACTAAGAGTAGTGAGTATAGTAATTCTCGTTCTATCGATCATATAAGCATAATATGGCTAATAATATGAGTTAGATTGATAATACTAAGAGTAGTGACCGTAGTAATTCTCATTCTATCGATCATATAAGCATAATATGGCTAATAATATGAGTTAGATTGATAATAATAAGAGTAATGAGTATAGTAATTGTAGTTCTATCGATCATATCTGCATAATATGGTAAATAATATGAATTAGATTGATAACAGTGAGTGTAATATGTATAGTAATTGTCGTTCTGTCGATCATATAAGCATAATATGGCTAATAATATGAGTTAGATTGATAATAATAAGAGTAATAAGTATAGTAATTGTCGTTCTACCGATCAAATTTGCATAATATGGTTAATAATATGAGTTAGGTTGATAATAGTGAGTGTAATAAGTATAGAAATAGTCGTTCTATCGATTATATTAGCATAATATGGTTAATAATATGAGTTAGATTAGTAATAATAAGAGTAATAAGTATAGTAATTGTCGTTCTATCGATCATATAAGCATAATGTGGTTAATAATATGAGTTAGATTGATAATAATAAGAGTAATAAGTATAGTAATTGTCGTTCTACCGATCAAATTTGCATAATATGGTTAATAATATGAATTAGATTGATAACAGTGAGTGTAATAAGTATAGTAATTGTCGTTCTGTCGATCATATAAGCATAATATGGCTAATAATATGAGTTAGATTGATAATAATAACAGTAATAAGTATAGTAATTGTCGTTCTATCGATCATTTAAGCATAATATGGCCAATAATATGAGTTAGGTTGATAATAATAAGAGTAATAAGTAAAGTAATGGTCGCTCTAATGATCAAATTTGCATAATATGGTTAATAATATGAATTAGATTGATAACAGTGAGTGTAATAAGTATAGTAATTGTCGTTCTATCGATCATTTAAGCATAATATGGCCAATAATATGAGTTAGGTTGATAATAATAAGAGTAATAAGTATAGTAATTGTCGTTCTACCGATCAAATTTGCATAATATGGTTAATAATATGAATTAGATTGATAACAGTGAGTGTAATAAGTATAGTAATTGTCGTTCTGTCGATCATATAAGCATAATATGGCTAATAATATGAGTTAGATTGATAATACTAAGAGTAGTGAATATAGTAATTCTCGTCCCATCGATCATATAAGCATAATATGGCTAATAATATGAGTTAGATTGATAATAATAAGAGTAATGAGTATAGTAATTGTAGTTCTATCGATCATATCTGCATAATATGGCTAATAATATGAGTTAGATTGATAATAATAAGAGTAATAAGTATAGTAATTGTCGTTCTATCGATCATTTAAGCATAATATGGCCAATAATATGAGTTAGGTTGATAATAATAAGAGTAATAAGTATAGTAATTGTCGTTCTACCGATCAAATTTGCATAATGAGATTAATAATATGAGTTAGATTGATAATACTAAGAGTAGTGAGTATAGTAATTCTCATTCTGTCGATCATATAAGCATAATATGGCTAATAATATGAGTTAGATTGATAATAATAAGAGTAATAAGTATAGTAATTGTCGTTCTATCGATCATATAAGCATAATATGGCTAATAATATGAGTTAGATTGATGATACTAAGAGTAGTGAGTATAGTAATTCTCGTTCTGTCGATCATATAAGCATAATATGGCTAATAATATGAGTTAGATTGATAATAATAAGAGTAATAAGTATAGTAATTGTCGTTCTATCGATCATTTAAGCATAATATGGCCAATAATATGAGTTAGGTTGATAATAATAGGAGTAATAAGTATAGTAATTGTCGTTCTACCGATCAAATTTGCATAATATGGTTAATAATATGAATTAGATTGATAACAGTGAGTGTAATAAGTATAGTAATTGTGGTTCTGTCGATCATATAAGCATAATATGGCTAATAATATGAGTTAGATTGATAATACTAAGAGTAGTGAGAATAGTAATTCTCGTTCTATCGATCATATAAGCATAATATGGCTAATAATATGAGTTAGATTGATAATAATAAGAGTAATAAGTATAGTAATTGTCGTTCGATCGATAATATAAGCATAATGTGGCTAATAATATGAGTTAGATTGATAATACTAAGAGTAGTGAGTATAGTAATTCTCGTTCTATCGATCATATAAGCATAATATGGCTAATAATATGAGTTAGATTGATAATAGTAAAAGTAATAAGTATAGTAATTGTCGTTCCATCGATCATATAAGCATAATATGGCTAATAATATGAGTTAAATTGATAATACTAAGAGTAGTGAGTATAGTAATTCTCGTCCTATCGATCATATAAGCATAATATGGCTAATAATATGAGTTAGATTGATAATAATAAGAGTAATGAGTATAGTAATTGTAGTTCTATCGATCATATAAGCATAATATGGCTAATAATATGAGTTAGATTGATAATAATAAAAGTAATAAGTATAGTAATTGTCGTTCCATCGATCATATAAGCATAATATGGCTAATAATATGAGTTAGATTGATAATAATAAGAGTAATGAGTATAGTAATTGTAGTTCTATCGATCATATCTGCATAATATGGCTAATAGTATGAGTTAGATTGATAATAATAAGAGTAATAAGTATAGTAATTGTCGTTCTATCGATCATTTAAGCATAATATGGCCAATAATATGAGTTAGGTTGATAATAATAAGAGTAATAAGTATAGGAATTGTCGTTCTACCGATCAAATTTGCATAATATGGTTAATAATATGAATTAGATTGATAACAGTGAGTGTAATAAGTATAGTAATTGTCGTTCTATCGATCATTTAAGCATAATATGGCTAATAATATGAGTTAGATTGATAATACTAAGAGTAGTGAGTATAGTAATTCTCGTTCTATCGATCATATAAGCATAATATGGCTAATAATATGAGTTAGATTGATAATACTAAGAGTAGTGACCGTAGTAATTCTCATTCTATCGATCATATAAGCATAATATGGCTAATAATATGAGTTATATTGATAATAATAAGAGTAATAAGTATAGTAATTGTAGTTCGATCGATAATATAAGCATAATGTGGCTAATAATATGAGTTAGATTGATAATACTAAGAGTAGTGAGTATAGTAATTCTCGTTCTATCGATCATATAAGCATAATATGGCTAATAATATGAGTTAGATTGATAATAGTAAAAGTAATAAGTATAGTAATTGTCGTTCCATCGATCATATAAGCATAATATGGCTAATAATATGAGTTAAATTGATAATACTAAGAGTAGTGAGTATAGTAATTCTCGTCCTATCGATCATATAAGCATAATATGGCTAATAATATGAGTTAGATTGATAATAATAAGAGTAATGAGTATAGTAATTGTAGTTCTATCGATCATATAAGCATAATATGGCTAATAATATGAGTTAGATTGATAATAATAAAAGTAATAAGTATAGTAATTGTCGTTCCATCGATCATATAAGCATAATATGGCTAATAATATGAGTTAGATTGATAATAATAAGAGTAATGAGTATAGTAATTGTAGTTCTATCGATCATATCTGCATAATATGGCTAATAGTATGAGTTAGATTGATAATAATAAGAGTAATAAGTATAGTAATTGTCGTTCTATCGATCATTTAAGCATAATATGGCCAATAATATGAGTTAGGTTGATAATAATAAGAGTAATGAGTATAGTAATTGTAGTTCTATCGATCATATAAGCATAATATGGCTAATAATATGAGTTAGATTGATAATAATAAAAGTAATAAGTATAGTAATTGTCGTTCCATCGATCATATAAGCATAATATGGCTAATAATATGAGTTAGATTGATAATAATAAGAGTAATGAGTATAGTAATTGTAGTTCTATCGATCATATCTGCATAATATGGCTAATAGTATGAGTTAGATTGATAATAATAAGAGTAATAAGTATAGTAATTGTCGTTCTATCGATCATTTAAGCATAATATGGCCAATAATATGAGTTAGGTTGATAATAATAAGAGTAATAAGTATAGGAATTGTCGTTCTACCGATCAAATTTGCATAATATGGTTAATAATATGAATTAGATTGATAACAGTGAGTGTAATAAGTATAGTAATTGTCGTTCTATCGATCATTTAAGCATAATATGGCTAATAATATGAGTTAGATTGATAATACTAAGAATAGTGAGTATAGTAATTCTCGTTCTATCGATCATATAAGCATAATATGGCTAATAATATGAGTTAGATTAATAATACTAAGAGTAGTGACCGTAGTAATTCTCATTCTATCGATCATATAAGCATAATATGGCTAATAATATGAGTTAGATTGATAATAATAAGAGTAATGAGTATAGTAATTGTAGTTCTATCGATCATATCTGCATAATATGGTAAATAATATGAATTAGATTGATAACAGTGAGTGTAATATGTATAGTAATTGTCGTTCTGTCGATCATATAAGCATAATATGGCTAATAATATGAGTTAGATTGATAATAATAAGAGTAATAAGTATAGTAATTGTCGTTCTACCGATCAAATTTGCATAATATGGTTAATAATATGAGTTAGGTTGATAATAGTGAGTGTAATAAGTATAGAAATAGTCGTTCTATCGATTATATTAGCATAATATGGTTAATAATATGAGTTAGATTAGTAATAATAAGAGTAATAAGTATAGTAATTGTCGTTCTATCGATCATATAAGCATAATGTGGTTAATAATATGAGTTAGATTGATAATAATAAGAGTAATAAGTATAGTAATTGTCGTTCTACCGATCAAATTTGCATAATATGGTTAATAATATGAATTAGATTGATAACAGTGAGTGTAATAAGTATAGTAATTGTCGTTCTGTCGATCATATAAGCATAATATGGCTAATAATATGAGTTAGATTGATAATAATAACAGTAATAAGTATAGTAATTGTCGTTCTATCGATCATTTAAGCATAATATGGCCAATAATATGAGTTAGGTTGATAATAATAAGAGTAATAAGTAAAGTAATGGTCGCTCTAATGATCAAATTTGCATAATATGGTTAATAATATGAATTAGATTGATAACAGTGAGTGTAATAAGTATAGTAATTGTCGTTCTATCGATCATTTAAGCATAATATGGCCAATAATATGAGTTAGGTTGATAATAATAAGAGTAATAAGTATAGTAATTGTCGTTCTACCGATCAAATTTGCATAATATGGTTAATAATATGAATTAGATTGATAACAGTGAGTGTAATAAGTATAGTAATTGTCGTTCTGTCGATCATATAAGCATAATATGGCTAATAATATGAGTTAGATTGATAATACTAAGAGTAGTGAATATAGTAATTCTCGTCCTATCGATCATATAAGCATAATATGGCTAATAATATGAGTTAGATTGATAATACTAAGAGTAGTGAATATAGTAATTCTCGTCCTATCGATCATATAAGCATAATATGGCTAATAATATGAGTTAGATTGATAATAATAAGAGTAATGAGTATAGTAATTGTAGTTCTATCGATCATATCTGCATAATATGGCTAGTAATATGAGTTAGATTGATAATAATAAGAGTAATAAGTATAGTAATTGTCGTTCTATCGATCATTTAAGCATAATATGGCCAATAATATGAGTTAGGTTGATAATAATAAGAGTAATAAGTATAGTAATTGTCGTTCTACCGATCAAATTTGCATAATGAGATTAATAATATGAGTTAGATTGATAATACTAAGAGTAGTGAGTATAGTAATTCTCATTCTGTCGATCATATAAGCATAATATGGCTAATAATATGAGTTAGATTGATAATAATAAGAGTAATAAGTATAGTAATTGTCGTTCTATCGATCATATAAGCATAATATGGCTAATAATATGAGTTAGATTGATGATACTAAGAGTAGTGAGTATAGTAATTCTCGTTCTGTCGATCATATAAGCATAATATGGCTAATAATATGAGTTAGATTGATAATAATAAGAGTAATAAGTATAGTAATTGTCGTTCTATCGATCATTTAAGCATAATATGGCCAATAATATGAGTTAGGTTGATAATAATAGGAGTAATAAGTATAGTAATTGTCGTTCTACCGATCAAATTTGCATAATATGGTTAATAATATGAATTAGATTGATAACAGTGAGTGTAATAAGTATAGTAATTGTGGTTCTGTCGATCATATAAGCATAATATGGCTAATAATATGAGTTAGATTGATAATACTAAGAGTAGTGAGAATAGTAATTCTCGTTCTATCGATCATATAAGCATAATATGGCTAATAATATGAGTTAGATTGATAATAATCAGAGTAATAAGTATAGTAATTGTCGTTCTATCGATCATTTAAGCATAATATGGCTAATAATATGAGTTAGATTGATAATACTAAGAGTAGTGACCATAGTAATTCTCATTCTATCGATCATATAAGCATAATATGGCTAATAATATGAGTTAGATTGATAATATTAAGAGTAATGAGTATAGTAATTGCCGTTCGATCGATAATATAAGCATAATGTGGCTAATAATATGAGTTAGATTGATAATACTAAGAGTAGTGAGTATAGTAATTCTCGTCCTATCGATCATATAAGCATAATATGGCTAATAATATGAGTTAGATTGATAATAATAAGAGTAATGAGTATAGTAATTGTAGTTCTATCGATCATATAAGCATAATATGGCTAATAATATGAGTTAGATTGATAATAATAAAAGTAATAAGTATAGTAATTGTCGTTCCATCGATCATATAAGCATAATATGGCTAATAATATGAGTTAGATTGATAATAATAAGAGTAATGAGTATAGTAATTGTAGTTCTATCGATCATATCTGCATAATATGGCTAATAGTATGAGTTAGATTGATAATAATAAGAGTAATAAGTATAGTAATTGTCGTTCTATCGATCATTTAAGCATAATATGGCCAATAATATGAGTTAGGTTGATAATAATAAGAGTAATAAGTATAGGAATTGTCGTTCTACCGATCAAATTTGCATAATATGGTTAATAATATGAATTAGATTGATAACAGTGAGTGTAATAAGTATAGTAATTGTCGTTCTATCGATCATTTAAGCATAATATGGCTAATAATATGAGTTAGATTGATAATACTAAGAGTAGTGAGTATAGTAATTCTCGTTCTATCGATCATATAAGCATAATATGGCTAATAATATGAGTTAGATTGATAATACTAAGAGTAGTGACCGTAGTAATTCTCATTCTATCGATCATATAAGCATAATATGGCTAATAATATGAGTTAGATTGATAATAATAAGAGTAATGAGTATAGTAATTGTAGTTCTATCGATCATATCTGCATAATATGGTAAATAATATGAATTAGATTGATAACAGTGAGTGTAATATGTATAGTAATTGTCGTTCTGTCGATCATATAAGCATAATATGGCTAATAATATGAGTTAGATTGATAATAATAAGAGTAATAAGTATAGTAATTGTCGTTCTACCGATCAAATTTGCATAATATGGTTAATAATATGAGTTAGGTTGATAATAGTGAGTGTAATAAGTATAGAAATAGTCGTTCTATCGATTATATTAGCATAATATGGTTAATAATATGAGTTAGATTAGTAATAATAAGAGTAATAAGTATAGTAATTGTCGTTCTATCGATCATATAAGCATAATGTGGTTAATAATATGAGTTAGATTGATAATAATAAGAGTAATAAGTATAGTAATTGTCGTTCTACCGATCAAATTTGCATAATATGGTTAATAATATGAATTAGATTGATAAAAGTGAGTGTAATAAGTATAGTAATTGTCGTTCTGTCGATCATATAAGCATAATATGGCTAATAATATGAGTTAGATTGATAATAATAACAGTAATAAGTATAGTAATTGTCGTTCTATCGATCATTTAAGCATAATATGGCCAATAATATGAGTTAGGTTGATAATAATAAGAGTAATAAGTAAAGTAATGGTCGCTCTAATGATCAAATTTGCATAATATGGTTAATAATATGAATTAGATTGATAACAGTGAGTGTAATAAGTATAGTAATTGTCGTTCTATCGATCATTTAAGCATAATATGGCCAATAATATGAGTTAGGTTGATAATAATAAGAGTAATAAGTATAGTAATTGTCGTTCTACCGATCAAATTTGCATAATATGGTTAATAATATGAATTAGATTGATAACAGTGAGTGTAATAAGTATAGTAATTGTCGTTCTGTCGATCATATAAGCATAATATGGCTAATAATATGAGTTAGATTGATAATACTAAGAGTAGTGAATATAGTAATTCTCGTCCTATCGATCATATAAGCATAATATGGCTAATAACATGAGTTAGATTGATAATAATAAGAGTAATGAGTATAGTAATTGTAGTTCTATCGATCATATCTGCATAATATGGCTAATAATATGAGTTAGATTGATAATAATAAGAGTAATAAGTATAGTAATTGTCGTTCTATCGATCATTTAAGCATAATATGGCTAATAATATGAGTTAGATTGATAATACTAAGAGTAGTGAGTATAGTAATTCTCGTTCTATCGATCATATAAGCATAATATGGCTAATAATATGAGTTAGATTGATAATACTAAGAGTAGTGACCGTAGTAATTCTCATTCTATCGATCATATAAGCATAATATGGCTAATAATATGAGTTAGATTGATAATAATAAGAGTAATGAGTATAGTAATTGTAGTTCTATCGATCATATCTGCATAATATGGTAAATAATATGAATTAGATTGATAACAGTGAGTGTAATATGTATAGTAATTGTCGTTCTGTCGATCATATAAGCATAATATGGCTAATAATATGAGTTAGATTGATAATAATAAGAGTAATAAGTATAGTAATTGTCGTTCTACCGATCAAATTTGCATAATATGGTTAATAATATGAGTTAGGTTGATAATAGTGAGTGTAATAAGTATAGAAATAGTCGTTCTATCGATTATATTAGCATAATATGGTTAATAATATGAGTTAGATTAGTAATGATAAGAGTAATAAGTATAGTAATTGTCGTTCTATCGATCATATAAGCATAATGTGATTAATAATATGAGTTAGATTGATAATAATAAGAGTAATAAGTATAGTAATTGTCGTTCTATCGATCATTTAAGCATAATATGGCTAATAATATGAGTTAGATTGATAATACTAAGAGTAGTGAGTATAGTAATTCTCGTTCTATCGATCATATAAGCATAATATGGCTAATAATATGAGTTAGATTGATAATACTAAGAGTAGTGACCGTAGTAATTCTCATTCTATCGACCATATAAGCATAATATGGCTAATAATATGAGTTAGATTGATAATAATAAGAGTAATGAGTATAGTAATTGTAGTTCTATCGATCATATCTGCATAATATGGTAAATAATATGAATTAGATTGATAACAGTGAGTGTAATATGTATAGTAATTGTCGTTCTGTCGATCATATAAGCATAATATGGCTAATAATATGAGTTACATTGATAATAATAAGAGTAACGAGTATAGTAATTGTAGTTCTATCGATCATATCTGCATAATATGGTTAATAATATGAGTTAGATTCATAATAATAAGAGTAATAAGTATAGTAATTGTCGTTCTATCGATCATTTAAGCATAATATGGCTAATAATATGGGTTAGGTTGATAAAAATAAGAATAATAAGTATAGTACTTGTCGTTCTATCGATCATTTAAGCATCATATGGCTAATAATATGAGTTAGATTGATAATAATAACAGCAATATGTACAGTAATTGTCGTTCTATCGATAATATAAGCATAATATGGCTAATAATATGAGTTAGATTAATAATACTAAGAGTAGTGAGTATAGTAATTTTCGTTCAATCGATCATATAAGCATAATATGGCTAATAATATGAGTTAGATTGATAATACCAAGAGTAGTGACCATAGTAATTCTCATTCTATCGATCATATAAGCATAATATGGCTAATAATATGAGTTAGATTGATAATAATAAGAGTAATGAGTATAGTAATTGCCGTTCGATCGATAATATAAGCATAATGTGGCTAATAATATGAGTTAGATTGATAATACTAAGAGTAGTGAGTATAGTAATTCTCGTCCTATCGATCATATAAGCATAATATGGCTAATAATATGAGTTAGATTGATAATAATAAGAGTAATGAGTATAGTAATTGTAGTTCTATCGATCATATAAGCATAATATGGCTAATAATATGAGTTAGATTGATAATAATAAAAGTAATAAGTATAGTAATTGTCGTTCCATCGATCATATAAGCATAATATGGCTAATAATATGAGTTAGATTGATAATAATAAGAGTAATGAGTATAGTAATTGTAGTTCTATCGGTCATATCTGCATAATATGGCTAATAATATGAGTTAGATTGATAATAATAAGAGTAATAAGTATAGTAATTGTCGTTCTATCGATCATTTAAGCATAATATGGCCAATAATATGAGTTAGGTTGATAATAATAAGAGTAATAAGTATAGTAATTGTCGTTCTACCGATCAAATTTGAATAATATGGCTAATAATATGAGTTAGATTGATAATGCTAAGAGTAGTGACCGTAGTAATTCTCATTCTATCGATCATATAAGCATAATATGGCTAATAATATGAGTTAGATTGATAATAATAAGAGTAATGAGTATAGTAATTGTAGTTCTATCGATCATATCTGCATAATATGGTAAATAATATGAATTAGATTGATAACAGTGAGTGTAATATGTATAGTAATTGTCGTTCTGTCGATCATATAAGCCTAATATGGCTAATAATATGAGTTAGATTGATAATAATAAGAGTAATAAGTATAGTAATTGTCGTTCTACCGATCAAATTTGCATAATATGGTTAATAATATGAGTTAGGTTGATAATAGTGAGTGTAATAAGTATAGAAATAGTCGTTCTATCGATTATATTAGCATAATATGGTTAATAATATGAGTTAGATTAGTAATAATAAGAGTAATAAGTATAGTAATTGTCGTTCTATCGATCATATAAGCATAATGTGGTTAATAATATGAGTTAGATTGATAATAATAAGAGTAATAAGTATAGTAATTGTCGGTCTACCGATCAAATTTGCATAATATGGTTAATAATATGAATTAGATTGATAACAGTGAGTGTAATAAGTATAGTAATTGTCGTTCTGTCGATCATATAAGCATAATATGGCTAATAATATGAGTTAGATTGATAATAATAACAGTAATAAGTATAGTAATTGTCGTTCTATCGATCATTTAAGCATAATATGGCCAATAATATGAGTTAGGTTGATAATAATAAGAGTAATAAGTATAGTAATTGTCGCTCTAATGATCAAATTTGCATAATATGGTTAATAATATGAATTAGATTGATAACAGTGAGTGTAATAAGTATAGTAATTGTCGTTCTATCGATCATTTAAGCATAATATGGCCAATGATATGAGTTAGGTTGATAATAATAAGAGTAATAAGTATAGTAATTGTCGTTCTACCGATCAAATTTGCATAATATGGTTAATAATATGAATTAGATTGATAACAGTGAGTGTAATAAGTATAGTAATTGTCGTTCTGTCGATCATATAAGCATAATATGGCTAATAATATGAGTTAGATTGATAATAATAAGAGTAATAAGTATAGTAATTGTCGTTCTATCGATCATTTAAGCATAATATGGCCAATAATATGAGTTAGGTTGATAATAATAAGAGTAATAAGTATAGTAATTCTCGTTCTATCGATCATATAAGCATAATATGGCTAATAATATGAGTTAGATTGATAATAATAAAAGTAATAAGTATAGTAATTGTCGTTCCATCGATCATATAAGCATAATATGGCTAATAATATGAGTTAGATTGATAATGCTAAGAGTAGTGAGTATAGTAATTCTCGTTCTATCGATCATATAAGCATAATATGGCTAATAATATGAGTTAGATTGATAATAATCAGAGTAATAAGTATAGTAATTGTCGTTCTATCGATCATATAAGCATAATATGGCTAATAAGATGAGTTAGATTGATAATACTAAGAGTAGTGAGTATAGTAATTCTCGTCCTATCGATCATTTAAGCATCATATTGCTAATAATATGAGTTAGATTGATAATAATAACAGTAATATGTACAGTAATTGTCGTTCTATCGATAATATAAGCATAATATGGCTAATAATATGAGTTAGATTGATAATACTAAGAGTAGTGAGTATAGTAATTTTCGTTCAATCGATCATATAAGCATAATATGGCTAATAATATGAGTTAGATTGATAATACTAAGAGTAGTGACCACAGTAATTCTCATTCTATCGATCATATAAGCATAATATGGCTAATAATATGAGTTAGATTGATAATAATAAGAGTAATGAGTATAGTAATTGTAGTTCTATCGATCATATCTGCATAATATGGTTAATAATATGAGTTAGATTCTTAATAATAAGAGAAATAAGTATAGTAATTGTCGTTCTATCGATCATTTAAGCATAATATGGCCAATAATATGAGTTAGGTTGATAATAATAAGAGTAATAAGTATAGTAATTGTCGTTCTATCGATCATTTAAGCATAATATGGCCAATAATTTGAGTTAGGTTGATAATAATAAGAGTAATAAGTATAGTAATTGTCGTTCTATCGATCATTTAAGAATAATATTGCTAATAATATGAGTTAGATTGATAATAATAAGAGTAATAAGTGTAGTAATTGTCGTTCGATCGATAATATAAGCATAATGTGGCTAATAATATGAGTTAGATTGATAATACTAAGAGTAGTGAGAATAGTAATTCTCGTTCTATCGATCATATAAGCATAATATGGCAAATAATATGAGTTAGATTGATAATAATAAAAGTAATAAGTATAGTAATTGTCGTTCCATCGATCATATAAGCATAATATGGCTAATAATATGAGTTAGATTGATAATACTAAGAGTAGTGAGTATAGTAATTCTCGTTCTATCGATCATATAAGCATAATATGGCTAATAATATGAGTTAGATTGATAATAATCAGAGTAATAAGTATAGTAATTGTCGTTCTATCGATCATTTAAGCATCACATGGCTAATAATATGAGTTAGATTGATAATAATAACAGTAATATGTACAGTAATTGTCGTTCTATCGATAATACAAGCATAATATGGTTAATAATATGAGTTAGATTAATAATACTAAGAGTAGTGAGTATAGTAATTTTCGTTCAATCGATCATATAAGCATAATATGGCTAATAATATGAGTTAGATTGATAATACTAAGAGTAGTGACCATAGTAATTCTCATTCTATCGATCATATAAGCATAATATGGCTAATAATATGAGTTAGATTGATAATAATAAGAGTAATAAGTATAGTAATTGTCGTTCTCCCGATCAAATTTGCATAATATGGTTAATAATATGAATTAGATTGATAACAGTGAGTGTAATAAGTATAGTAATTGTCGTTCTGTCGATCATATAAGCATAATATGGCTAATAATATGAGTTAGATTGATAATAATAAGAGTAATAAGTATAGTAATTGTCGTTTTATCGATCATTTAAGCATAATATGGCCAATAATATGAGTTAGGTTGATAATAATAAGAGTAATAAGTATAGTAATTGTCGTTCTACCGATCAAATTTGCATAATATGGTTAATAATATGAATTAGATTGATAACAGTCAGTGTAATAAGTATAGTAATTGTCGTTCTGTCGATCATATAAGCATAATATGGCTAATAATATGAGTTAGATTGATAATAATAAGAGTAATAAGTATAGTAATTGTCGTTCTACCGATCAAATTTGCATAATATGGTTAATAATATGAATTAGATTGATAACAGTGAGTGTAATAAGTATAGTAATTGTCGTTCTGTCGATCATATAAGCATAATATGGCTAATAATATGAGTTAGATTGATAATAATAAGAGTAATAAGTATAGTAATTGTCGTTCTATCGATCATTTAAGCATAATATGGCCAATAATATGAGTTAGGTTGATAATAATAAGAGTAATAAGTATAGTAATTCTCGTTCTATCGATCATATAAGCATAATATGGCTAATAATATGAGTTAGATTGATAATAATAAAAGTAATAAGTATAGTAATTGTCGTTCCATCGATCATATAAGCATAATATGGCTAATAATATGAGTTAGATTGATAATGCTAAGAGTAGTGAGTATAGTAATTCTCGTTCTATCGATCATATAAGCATAATATGGCTAATAATATGAGTTAGATTGATAATAATCAGAGTAATAAGTATAGTAATTGTCGTTCTATCGATCATATAAGCATAATATGGCTAATAAGATGAGTTAGATTGATAATACTAAGAGTAGTGAGTATAGTAATTCTCGTCCTATCGATCATTTAAGCATCATATTGCTAATAATATGAGTTAGATTGATAATAATAACAGTAATATGTACAGTAATTGTCGTTCTATCGATAATATAAGCATAATATGGCTAATAATATGAGTTAGATTGATAATACTAAGAGTAGTGAGTATAGTAATTTTCGTTCAATCGATCATATAAGCATAATATGGCTAATAATATGAGTTAGATTGATAATACTAAGAGTAGTGACCACAGTAATTCTCATTCTATCGATCATATAAGCATAATATGGCTAATAATATGAGTTAGATTGATAATAATAAGAGTAATGAGTATAGTAATTGTAGTTCTATCGATCATATCTGCATAATATGGTTAATAATATGAGTTAGATTCTTAATAATAAGAGAAATAAGTATAGTAATTGTCGTTCTATCGATCATTTAAGCATAATATGGCCAATAATATGAGTTAGGTTGATAATAATAAGAGTAATAAGTATAGTAATTGTCGTTCTATCGATCATTTAAGCATAATATGGCCAATAATTTGAGTTAGGTTGATAATAATAAGAGTAATAAGTATAGTAATTGTCGTTCTATCGATCATTTAAGAATAATATTGCTAATAATATGAGTTAGATTGATAATAATAAGAGTAATAAGTGTAGTAATTGTCGTTCGATCGATAATATAAGCATAATGTGGCTAATAATATGAGTTAGATTGATAATACTAAGAGTAGTGAGAATAGTAATTCTCGTTCTATCGATCATATAAGCATAATATGGCAAATAATATGAGTTAGATTGATAATAATAAAAGTAATAAGTATAGTAATTGTCGTTCCATCGATCATATAAGCATAATATGGCTAATAATATGAGTTAGATTGATAATACTAAGAGTAGTGAGTATAGTAATTCTCGTTCTATCGATCATATAAGCATAATATGGCTAATAATATGAGTTAGATTGATAATAATCAGAGTAATAAGTATAGTAATTGTCGTTCTATCGATCATTTAAGCATCACATGGCTAATAATATGAGTTAGATTGATAATAATAACAGTAATATGTACAGTAATTGTCGTTCTATCGATAATACAAGCATAATATGGTTAATAATATGAGTTAGATTAATAATACTAAGAGTAGTGAGTATAGTAATTTTCGTTCAATCGATCATATAAGCATAATATGGCTAATAATATGAGTTAGATTGATAATACTAAGAGTAGTGACCATAGTAATTCTCATTCTATCGATCATATAAGCATAATATGGCTAATAATATGAGTTAGATTGATAATAATAAGAGTAATAAGTATAGTAATTGTCGGTCTCCCGATCAAATTTGCATAATATGGTTAATAATATGAATTAGATTGATAACAGTGAGTGTAATAAGTATAGTAATTGTCGTTCTGTCGATCATATAAGCATAATATGGCTAATAATATGAGTTAGATTGATAATAATAAGAGTAATAAGTATAGTAATTGTCGTTTTATCGATCATTTAAGCATAATATGGCCAATAATATGAGTTAGGTTGATAATAATAAGAGTAATAAGTATAGTAATTGTCGTTCTACCGATCAAATTTGCATAATATGGTTAATAATATGAATTAGATTGATAACAGTCAGTGTAATAAGTATAGTAATTGTCGTTCTGTCGATCATATAAGCATAATATGGCTAATAATATGAGTTAGATTGATAATAATAAGAGTAATAAGTATAGTAATTGTCGTTCTACCGATCAAATTTGCATAATATGGTTAATAATATGAATTAGATTGATAACAGTGAGTGTAATAAGTATAGTAATTGTCGTTCTGTCGATCATATATGCATAATATGGCTAATAATATGAGTTAGATTGATAATAATAAGAGTAATAAGTATAGTAATTGTCGTTCTATCGATCATTTAAGCATAATATGGCCAATAATATGAGTTAGGTTGATAATAATAAGAGTAATAAGTATAGTAATTGTCGTTCTACCGATCAAATTTGCATAATATGGTTAATAATATGAATTAGATTGATAACAGTGAGTGTAATAAGTATAGTAATTGTCGTTCTATCGATAATATAAGCATAATATGGCTAATAATATGAGTTAGATTGATAGTACTAAGAGTAGTGAGTATAGTAATTCTCGTTCTATCGATCATATAAGCATAATATGGCTAATAATATGAGTTAGATTGATAATACTAAGAGACGTGACCATAGTAATTCTCATTCTATCGATCATATAAGCATAATATGGCTAATAATATGAGTTAGATTGATAATAATAAGAGTAATGAGTGTAGTAATTGTAGTTCTATCGATCATATCTGCATAATATGGTAAATAATATGAATTAGATTGATAACAGTGAGTGTAATATGTATAGTAATTGTCGTTCTGTCGATCATATAAGCATAATATGGCTAATAATATGAGTTAGACTGATAAAAATAAGGGTAATAAGTATAGTAATTGTCGTTCTACCGATCAAATTTGCATAATATGGTTAATAATATGAATTAGATTGATAACAGTGAGTGTAATAAGTATAGTAATTGTCGTTCTGTCGATCATATAAGCATAATATGGCTAATAATATGAGTTAGATTGATAATAATAAGAGTAATAAGTATAGTAATTGTCGTTCTACCGATCAAATTTGCATAATATGGTTAATAATATGAATTAGATTGATAATAGTGAGTGTAATAAGTATAGTAATTGTCGTTCTGTCGATCATATAAGCATAATATGGCTAATAATATGAGTTAGATTGATAATAATAAGAGTAATAAGTATAGTAATTGTCGTTCTATAGATCATTTAAGCATAATATGGCCAATAATATGAGTTAGGTTGATAATAATAAGAGTAATAAGTATAGTAATTGTCGTTCTACCGATCAAATTTGCATAATATGGTTAATAATATGAATTAGATTGATAACAGTGAGTGTAATAAGTATAGTAATTGTCGTTCTGTCGATCATATAAGCATAATATGGCTAATAATATGAGTTAGATTGATAATACTAAGAGTAGTGAGTATAGTAATTCTCGTCCTATCGATCATATAAGCATAATATGGCTAATAATATGAGTTAGATTGATAATAATAAGAGTAATGAGTATAGTAATTGTAGTTCTATCGATCATATCTGCATAATATGGTTAATAATATGAGTTAGATTCATAATAATAAGAGTAATAAGTATAGTAATTGTCGTTCTATCGATCATTTAAGCATAATATGGCTAATAATATGGGTTAGGTTGATAAAAATAGGAATAATAAGTATAGTAATTGTCGTTCTATCGATCATTTAAGCATAATATGGCTAATAATATGAGTTAGATTGATAATAATAAGAGTAATAAGTATAGTAATTGTCGTTCGATCGATAATATAAGCATAATGTGGCTAATAATATGAGTTAGATTGATAATACTAAGAGTAGTGAGTATAGTAATTCTCGTTCTATCGATCACATAAGCATAATATGGCTAATAATATGAGTTAGATTGATAATAATAAGAGTAATAAGTATAGTAATTGTCGTTCTCCCGATCAAATTTGCATAATATGGTTAATAATATGAATTAGATTGATAACAGTGAGTGTAATAAGTATAGTAATTGTCGTTCTGTCGATCATATAAGCATAATATGGCTAATAATATGAGTTAGATTGATAATAATAAGAGTAATAAGTATAGTAATTGTCGTTTTATCGATCATTTAAGCATAATATGGCCAATAATATGAGTTAGGTTGATAATAATAAGAGTAATAAGTATAGTAATTGTCGTTCTACCGATCAAATTTGCATAATATGGTTAATAATATGAATTAGATTGATAACAGTCAGTGTAATAAGTATAGTAATTGTCGTTCTGTCGATCATATAAGCATAATATGGCTAATAATATGAGTTAGATTGATAATAATAAGAGTAATAAGTATAGTAATTGTCGTTCTACCAATCAAATTTGCATAATATGGTTAATAATATGAATTAGATTGATAACAGTGAGTGTAATAAGTATAGTAATTGTCGTTCTGTCGATCATATATGCATAATATGGCTAATAATATGAGTTAGATTGATAATAATAAGAGTAATAAGTATAGTAATTGTCGTTCTATCGATCATTTAAGCATAATATGGCCAATAATATGAGTTCGGTTGATAATAATAAGAGTAATAAGTATAGTAATTGTCGTTCTACCGATCAAATTTGCATAATATGGTTAATAATATGAATTAGATTGATAACAGTGAGTGTAATAAGTATAGTAATTGTCGTTCTATCGATAATATAAGCATAATATGGCTAATAATATGAGTTAGATTGATAGTACTAAGAGTAGTGAGTATAGTAATTCTCGTTCTATCGATCATATAAGCATAATATGGCTAATAATATGAGTTAGATTGATAATACTAAGAGACGTGACCATAGTAATTCTCATTCTATCGATCATATAAGCATAATATGGCTAATAATATGAGTTAGATTGATAATAATAAGAGTAATGAGTGTAGTAATTGTAGTTCTATCGATCATATCTGCATAATATGGTAAATAATATGAATTAGATTGATAACAGTGAGTGTAATATGTATAGTAATTGTCGTTCTGTCGATCATATAAGCATAATATGGCTAATAATATGAGTTAGACTGATAATAATAAGGGTAATAAGTATAGTAATTGTCGTTCTACCGATCAAATTTGCATAATATGGTTAATAATATGAATTAGATTGATAACAGTGAGTGTAATAAGTATAGTAATTGTCGTTCTGTCGATCATATAAGCATAATATGGCTAATAATATGAGTTAGATTGATAATAATAAGAGTAATAAGTATAGTAATTGTCGTTCTACCGATCAAATTTGCATAATATGGTTAATAATATGAATTAGATTGATAATAGTGAGTGTAATAAGTATAGTAATTGTCGTTCTGTCGATCATATAAGCATAATATGGCTAATAATATGAGTTAGATTGATAATAATAAGAGTAATGAGTGTAGTAATTGTAGTTCTATCGATCATATCTGCATAATATGGTAAATAATATGAATTAGATTGATAACAGTGAGTGTAATATGTATAGTAATTGTCGTTCTGTCGATCATATAAGCATAATATGGCTAATAATATGAGTTAGACTGATAATAATAAGGGTAATAAGTATAGTAATTGTCGTTCTACCGATCAAATTTGCATAATATGGTTAATAATATGAATTAGATTGATAACAGTGAGTGTAATAAGTATAGTAATTGTCGTTCTGTCGATCATATAAGCATAATATGGCTAATAATATGAGTTAGATTGATAATAATAAGAGTAATAAGTATAGTAATTGTCGTTCTACCGATCAAATTTGCATAATATGGTTAATAATATGAATTAGATTGATAATAGTGAGTGTAATAAGTATAGTAATTGTCGTTCTGTCGATCATATAAGCATAATATGGCTAATAATATGAGTTAGATTGATAATAATAAGAGTAATAAGTATAGTAATTGTCGTTCTATAGATCATTTAAGCATAATATGGCCAATAATATGAGTTAGGTTGATAATAATAAGAGTAATAAGTATAGTAATTGTCGTTCTACCGATCAAATTTGCATAATATGGTTAATAATATGAATTAGATTGATAACAGTGAGTGTAATAAGTATAGTAATTGTCGTTCTGTCGATCATATAAGCATAATATGGCTAATAATATGAGTTAGATTGATAATACTAAGAGTAGTGAGTATAGTAATTCTCGTCCTATCGATCATATAAGCATAATATGGCTAATAATATGAGTTAGATTGATAATAATAAGAGTAATGAGTATAGTAATTGTAGTTCTATCGATCATATCTGCATAATATGGTTAATAATATGAGTTAGATTCATAATAATAAGAGTAATAAGTATAGTAATTGTCGTTCTATCGATCATTTAAGCATAATATGGCTAATAATATGGGTTAGGTTGATAAAAATAGGAATAATAAGTATAGTAATTGTCGTTCTATCGATCATTTAAGCATAATATGGCTAATAATATGAGTTAGATTGATAATAATAAGAGTAATAAGTATAGTAATTGTCGTTCGATCGATAATATAAGCATAATGTGGCTAATAATATGAGTTAGATTGATAATACTAAGAGTAGTGAGTATAGTAATTCTCGTTCTATCGATCACATAAGCATAATATGGCTAATAATATGAGTTAGATTGATAATAGTAAAAGTAATAAGTATAGTAATTGTCGTTCCATCGATCATATAAGCATAATATGGCTAATAATATGAGTTAAATTGATAATACTAAGAGTAGTGAGTATAGTAATTCTCGTTCTATCGATCATATAAGCATAATATGGCTAATAATATGAGTTAGATTGATAATAATCAGAGTAATAAGTATAGTAATTGTCGTTCTATCGATCATTTAAGCATAATATGGCTAATAATATGAGTTAGATTGATAATACTAAGAGTAGTGACCATAGTAATTCTCATTCTATCGATCATATAAGCATAATATGGCTAATAATATAAGTTAGATTGATAATATTAAGAGTAATGAGTATAGTAATTGCCGTTCGATCGATAATATAAGCATAATGTGGCTAATAATATGAGTTAGATTGATAATACTAAGAGTAGTGAGTATAGTAATTCTCGTCCTATCGATCATATAAGCATAATATGGCTAATAATATGAGTTAGATTGATAATAATAAGCGTAATAAGTATAGTAATTGTCGTTCTATCGATCATTTAAGCATAATATGGCCAATAATATGAGTTAGGTTGATAATAATAAGAGTAATAAGTATAGGAATTGTCGTTCTACCGATCAAATTTGCATAATATGGTTAATAATATGAATTAGATTGATAACAGTGAGTGTAATAAGTATAGTAATTGTCGTTCTATCGATCATTTAAGCATAATATGGCTAATAATATGAGTTAGATTGATAATACTAAGAGTAGTGAGTATAGTAATTCTCGTTCTATCGATCATATAAGCATAATATGGCTAATAATATGAGTTAGATTGATAATACTAAGAGTAGTGACCGTAGTAATTCTCATTCTATCGATCATATAAGCATAATATGGCTAATAATATGAGTTAGATTGATAATAATAAGAGTAATAAGTATAGTAATTGTCGCTCTAATGATCAAATTTGCATAATATGGTTAATAATATGAGTTAGGTTGATAATAGTGAGTGTAATAAGTATAGAAATAGTCGTTCTATCGATTATATTAGCATAATATGGTTAATAATATGAGTTAGATTAGTAATAATAAGAGTAATAAGTATAGTAATTGTCGTTCTATCGATCATATAAGCATAATGTGGTTAATAATATGAGTTAGATTGATAATAATAAGAGTAATAAGTATAGTAATTGTCGTTCTACCGATCAAATTTGCATAATATGGTTAATAATATGAATTAGATTGATAACAGTGAGTGTAATAAGTATAGTAATTGTCGTTCTGTCGATCATATAAGCATAATATGGCTAATAATATGAGTTAGATTGATAATAATAACAGTAATAAGTATAGTAATTGTCGTTCTATCGATCATTTAAGCATAATATGGCCAATAATATGAGTTAGGTTGATAATAATAAGAGTAATAAGTATAGTAATTGTCGCTCTAATGATCAAATTTGCATAATATGGTTAATAATATGAATTAGATTGATAACAGTGAGTGTAATAAGTATAGTAATTGTCGTTCTATCGATCATTTAAGCATAATATGGCCAATGATATGAGTTAGGTTGATAATAATAAGAGTAATAAGTATAGTAATTGTCGTTCTACCGATCAAATTTGCATAATATGGTTAATAATATGAATTAGATTGATAACAGTGAGTGTAATAAGTATAGTAATTGTCGTTCTGTCGATCATATAAGCATAATATGGCTAATAATATGAGTTAGATTGATAATAATAAGAGTAATAAGTATAGTAATTGTCGTTCTATCGATCATTTAAGCATAATATGGCCAATAATATGAGTTAGGTTGATAATAATAAGAGTAATAAGTATAGTAATTCTCGTTCTATCGATCATATAAGCATAATATGGCTAATAATATGAGTTAGATTGATAATAATCAGAGTAATAAGTATAGTAATTGTCGTTCTATCGATCATATAAGCATAATATGGCTAATAAGATGAGTTAGATTGATAATACTAAGAGTAGTGAGTATAGTAATTCTCGTCCTATCGATCATTTAAGCATCATATTGCTAATAATATGAGTTAGATTGATAATAATAACAGTAATATGTACAGTATTTGTCGTTCTATCGATAATATAAGCATAATATGGCTAATAATATGAGTTAGATTGATAATACTAAGAGTAGTGAGTATAGTAATTTTCGTTCAATCGATCATATAAGCATAATATGGCTAATAATATGAGTTAGATTGATAATACTAAGAGTAGTGACCATAGTAATTCTCATTCTATCGATCATATAAGCATAATATGGCTAATAATATGAGTTAGATTGATAATAATAAGAGTAATGAGTATAGTAATTGTAGTTCTATCGATCATATCTGCATAATATGGTTAATAATATGAGTTAGATTCTTAATAATAAGAGAAATAAGTATAGTAACTGTCGTTCTATCGATCATTTAAGCATAATATGGCCAATAATATGAGTTAGGTTGATAATAATAAGAGTAATAAGTATAGTAATTGTCGTTCTATCGATCATTTAAGCATAATATGGCCAATAATTTGAGTTACGTTGATAATAATAAGAGTAATAAGTATAGTAATTGTCGTTCTATCGATCATTTAAGAATAATATTGCTAATAATATGAGTTAGATTGATAATAATAAGAGTAATAAGTATAGTAATTGTCGTTCGATCGATAATATAAGCATAATGTGGCTAATAATATGAGTTAGATTGATAATACTAAGAGTAGTGAGTATAGTAATTCTCGTTCTATCGATCATATAAGCATAATATGGCAAATAATATGAGTTAGATTGATAATAATAAAAGTAATAAGTATAGTAATTGTCGTTCCATCGATCATATAAGCATAATATGGCTAATAATATGAGTTAGATTGATAATACTAAGAGTAGTGAGTATAGTAATTCTCGTTCTATCGATCATATAAGCATAATATGGCTAATAATATGAGTTAGATTGATAATAATAAAAGTAATAAGTATAGTAATTGTCGTTCCATCGGTCATATAAGCATAATATGGCTAATAATATGAGTTAGATTGATAAAACTAAGAGTAGTGAGTATAGTAATTCTCGTTCTATCGATCATATAAGCATAATATGGCTAATAATATGAGTTAGATTGATAATAATCAGAGTAATAAGTATAGTAATTGTCGTTCTATCGATCATTTAAGCATCACATGGCTAATAATATGAGTTAGATTGATAATAATAACAGTAATATGTACAGTAATTGTCGTTCTATCGATAATACAAGCATAATATGGCTAATAATATGAGTTAGATTAATAATACTAAGAGTAGTGAGTATAGTAATTTTCGTTCAATCGATCATATAAGCATAATATGGCTAATAATATGAGTTAGATTGATAATACTAAGAGTAGTGAGTATAGTAATTCTCGTTCTATCGATCATATAAGCATAATATGGCTAATAATATGAGTTAGATTGATAATAATAAAAGTAATAAGTATAGTAATTGTCGTTCCATCGGTCATATAAGCATAATATGGCTAATAATATGAGTTAGATTGATAATACTAAGAGTAGTGAGTATAGTAATTCTAGTTCTATCGATCATATAAGCATAATATGGCTAATAATATGAGTTAGATTGATAATAATCAGAGTAATAAGTATAGTAATTGTCGTTCTATCGATCATTTAAGCATCACATGGCTAATAATATGAGTTAGATTGATAATAATAACAGTAATATGTACAGTAATTGTCGTTCTATCGATAATACAAGCATAATATGGTTAATAATATGAGTTAGATTAATAATACTAAGAGTAGTGAGTATAGTAATTTTCGTTCAATCGATCATATAAGCATAATATGGCTAATAATATGAGTTAGATTGATAATACTAAGAGTAGTGACCATAGTAATTCTCATTCTATCGATCATATAAGCATAATATGGCTAATAATATGAGTTAGATTGATAATAATAAGAGTAATAAGTATAGTAATTGTCGTTCTCCCGATCAAATTTGCATAATATGGTTAATAATATGAATTAGATTGATAACAGTGAGTGTAATAAGTATAGTAATTGTCGTTCTGTCGATCATATAAGCATAATATGGCTAATAATATGAGTTAGATTGATAATAATAAGAGTAATAAGTATAGTAATTGTCGTTTTATCGATCATTTAAGCATAATATGGCCAATAATATGAGTTAGGTTGATAATAATAAGAGTAATAAGTATAGTAATTGTCGTTCTACCGATCAAATTTGCATAATATGGTTAATAATATGAATTAGATTGATAACAGTCAGTGTAATAAGTATAGTAATTGTCGTTCTGTCGATCATATAAGCATAATATGGCTAATAATATGAGTTAGATTGATAATAATAAGAGTAATAAGTATAGTAATTGTCGTTCTACCGATCAAATTTGCATAATATGGTTAATAATATGAATTAGATTGATAACAGTGAGTGTAATAAGTATAGTAATTGTGGTTCTATCGATAATATAAGCATAATATGGCTAATAATATGAGTTAGATTGATAATACTAAGAGTAGTGAGTATAGTAATTCTCGTTCTATCGATCATATAAGCATAATATGGCTAATAATATGAGTTAGATTGATAATAATAAAAGTAATAAGTATAGTAATTGTCGTTCCATCGGTCATATAAGCATAATATGGCTAATAATATGAGTTAGATTGATAAAACTAAGAGTAGTGAGTATAGTAATTCTCGTTCTATCGATCATATAAGCATAATATGGCTAATAATATGAGTTAGATTGATAATAATCAGAGTAATAAGTATAGTAATTGTCGTTCTATCGATCATTTAAGCATCACATGGCTAATAATATGAGTTAGATTGATAATAATAACAGTAATATGTACAGTAATTGTCGTTCTATCGATAATACAAGCATAATATGGCTAATAATATGAGTTAGATTAATAATACTAAGAGTAGTGAGTATAGTAATTTTCGTTCAATCGATCATATAAGCATAATATGGCTAATAATATGAGTTAGATTGATAATACTAAGAGTAGTGAGTATAGTAATTCTCGTTCTATCGATCATATAAGCATAATATGGCTAATAATATGAGTTAGATTGATAATAATAAAAGTAATAAGTATAGTAATTGTCGTTCCATCGGTCATATAAGCATAATATGGCTAATAATATGAGTTAGATTGATAATACTAAGAGTAGTGAGTATAGTAATTCTAGTTCTATCGATCATATAAGCATAATATGGCTAATAATATGAGTTAGATTGATAATAATCAGAGTAATAAGTATAGTAATTGTCGTTCTATCGATCATTTAAGCATCACATGGCTAATAATATGAGTTAGATTGATAATAATAACAGTAATATGTACAGTAATTGTCGTTCTATCGATAATACAAGCATAATATGGTTAATAATATGAGTTAGATTAATAATACTAAGAGTAGTGAGTATAGTAATTTTCGTTCAATCGATCATATAAGCATAATATGGCTAATAATATGAGTTAGATTGATAATACTAAGAGTAGTGACCATAGTAATTCTCATTCTATCGATCATATAAGCATAATATGGCTAATAATATGAGTTAGATTGATAATAATAAGAGTAATAAGTATAGTAATTGTCGTTCTCCCGATCAAATTTGCATAATATGGTTAATAATATGAATTAGATTGATAACAGTGAGTGTAATAAGTATAGTAATTGTCGTTCTGTCGATCATATAAGCATAATATGGCTAATAATATGAGTTAGATTGATAATAATAAGAGTAATAAGTATAGTAATTGTCGTTTTATCGATCATTTAAGCATAATATGGCCAATAATATGAGTTAGGTTGATAATAATAAGAGTAATAAGTATAGTAATTGTCGTTCTACCGATCAAATTTGCATAATATGGTTAATAATATGAATTAGATTGATAACAGTCAGTGTAATAAGTATAGTAATTGTCGTTCTGTCGATCATATAAGCATAATATGGCTAATAATATGAGTTAGATTGATAATAATAAGAGTAATAAGTATAGTAATTGTCGTTCTACCGATCAAATTTGCATAATATGGTTAATAATATGAATTAGATTGATAACAGTGAGTGTAATAAGTATAGTAATTGTGGTTCTATCGATAATATAAGCATAATATGGCTAATAATATGAGTTAGATTGATAATACTAAGAGTAGTGAGTATAGTAATTCTCGTTCTATCGATCATATAAGCATAATATGGCTAATAATATGAGTTAGATTGATAATACTAAGAGTCGTGACCATAGTAATTCTCATTCTATCGATCATATAAGCATAATATGGCTAATAATATGAGTTAGATTGATAATAATAAGAGTAATGAGTGTAGTAATTGTAGTTCTATCGATCATATCTGCATAATATGGTAAATAATATGAATTAGATTGATAACAGTGAGTGTAATATGTATAGTAATTGTCGTTCTGTCGATCATATAAGCATAATATGGCTAATAATATGAGTTAGACTGATAATAATAAGGGTAATAAGTATAGTAATTGTCGTTCTACCGATCAAATTTGCATAATATGGTTAATAATATGAATTAGATTGATAACAGTGAGTGTAATAAGTATAGTAATTGTCGTTCTGTCGATCATATAAGCATAATATGGCTAATAATATGAGTTAGATTGATAATAATAAGAGTAATAACTATAGTAATTGT
Source organism: Megachile rotundata (assembly GCF_050947335.1). NCBI lineage: Eukaryota > Metazoa > Arthropoda > Insecta > Hymenoptera > Megachilidae > Megachile > Megachile rotundata. Next base: position 45,382 of record NW_027473406.1, read on the forward strand.
CGTTCTACCGATCAAATTTGCATAATATGGTTAATAATATGAATTAGATTGATAATAGTGAGTGTAATAAGTATAGTAATTGTCGTTCTGTCGATCATATAAGCATAATATGGCTAATAATATGAGTTAGATTGATAATAATAAGAGTAATAAGTATAGTAATTGTCGTTCTATAGATCATTTAAGCATAATATGGCCAATAATATGAGTTAGGTTGATAATAATAAGAGTAATAAGTATAGTAATTGTCGTTCTACCGATCAAATTTGCATAATATGGTTAATAATATGAATTAGATTGATAACAGTGAGTGTAATAAGTATAGTAATTGTCGTTCTGTCGATCATATAAGCATAATATGGCTAATAATATGAGTTAGATTGATAATACTAAGAGTAGTGAGTATAGTAATTGTCGTTCTATCGATCATTTAAGCATAATATGGCTAAAAATATGAGTTAGATTGATAATACTAAGAGTAGTGACCATAGTAATTCTCATTCTATCGATCATATAAGCATAATATGGCTAATAATATAAGTTAGATTGATAATATTAAGAGTAATGAGTATAGTAATTGTCGTTCTATCGATCATTTAAGCATAATATGGCCAATAATATGAGTTAGGTTGATAATAATAAGAGTAATAAGTATAGGAATTGTCGTTCTACCGATCAAATTTGCATAATATGGTTAATAATATGAATTAGATTGATAACAGTGAGTGTAATAAGTATAGTAATTGTCGTTCTATCGATCATTTAAGCATAATATGGCTAATAATATGAGTTAGATTGATAATACTAAGAGTAGTGAGTATAGTAATTCTCGTTCTATCGATCATATAAGCATAATATGGCTAATAATATGAGTTAGATTGATAATACTAAGAGTAGTGACCGTAGTAATTCTCATTCTATCGATCATATAAGCATAATATGGCTAATAATATGAGTTAGATTGATAATAATAAGAGTAATGAGTATAGTAATTGTAGTTCTATCGATCATATCTGCATAATATGGTAAATAATATGAATTAGATTGATAACAGTGAGTGTAATATGTATAGTAATTGTCGTTCTGTCGATCATATAAGCATAATATGGCTAATAATATGAGTTAGATTGATAATAATAAGAGTAATAAGTATAGTAATTGTCGTTCTACCGATCAAATTTGCATAATATGGTTAATAATATGAGTTAGGTTGATAATAGTGAGTGTAATAAGTATAGAAATAGTCGTTCTATCGATTATATTAGCATAATATGGTTAATAATATGAGTTAGATTAGTAATAATAAGAGTAATAAGTATAGTAATTGTCGTTCTATCGATCATATAAGCATAATGTGGTTAATAATATGAGTTAGATTGATAATAATAAGAGTAATAAGTATAGTAATTGTCGTTCTACCGATCAAATTTGCATAATATGGTTAATAATATGAATTAGATTGATAACAGTGAGTGTAATAAGTATAGTAATTGTCGTTCTGTCGATCATATAAGCATAATATGGCTAATAATATGAGTTAGATTGATAATAATAACAGTAATAAGTATAGTAATTGTCGTTCTATCGATCATTTAAGCATAATATGGCCAATAATATGAGTTAGGTTGATAATAATAAGAGTAATAAGTAAAGTAATGGTCGCTCTAATGATCAAATTTGCATAATATGGTTAATAATATGAATTAGATTGATAACAGTGAGTGTAATAAGTATAGTAATTGTCGTTCTATCGATCATTTAAGCATAATATGGCCAATAATATGAGTTAGGTTGATAATAATAAGAGTAATAAGTATAGTAATTGTCGTTCTACCGATCAAATTTGCATAATATGGTTAATAATATGAATTAGATTGATAACAGTGAGTGTAATAAGTATAGTAATTGTCGTTCTGTCGATCATATAAGCATAATATGGCTAATAATATGAGTTAGATTGATAATACTAAGAGTAGTGAATATAGTAATTCTCGTCCTATCGATCATATAAGCATAATATGGCTAATAATATGAGTTAGATTGATAATAATAAGAGTAATAAGTATAGTAATTGTCGTTCTATCGATCATTTAAGCATAATATGGTTAATAATATGAGTTAGATTGATAATAATAAGAGTAATAAGTATAGTAATTGTAGTTCTATCGATCATATCTGCATAATATGGTTAATAATATGAGTTAGGTTGATAATAATAACAGTAATAAGTATAGTAATTGTCGTTCTATCGATCATTTAAGCATAATATGGCTAATAATATGAGTTAGATTGATAATAATAAGAGTAATGAGTATAGTAATTGTAGTTCTATCGATCATATCTGCATAATATGGTAAATAATATGAATTAGATTGATAACAGTGAGTGTAATATGTATAGTAATTGTCGTTCTGTCGATCATATAAGCATAATATGGCTAATAATATGAGTTAGATTGATAATAATAAGAGTAATAAGTATAGTAATTGTCGTTCTACCGATCAAATTTGCATAATATGGCCAATAATATGAGTTAGGTTGATAATAATAAGAGTAATAAGTATAGTAATTGTCGTTCTACCGATCAAATTTGCATAGTATGGTTAATAATATGAATTAGATTGATAACAGTGAGTGTAATAAGTATAGTAATTGTCGTTCTGTCGATCATATAAGCATAATATGGCTAATAATAAGAGTTAGATTGATAATAATAACAGTAATAAGTATAGTAATTGTCGTTCTATCGATCATTTAAGCATAATATGGTTAATAATATGAGTTAGATTGATAATAATAAGAGTAATAAGTATAGTAATTGTAGTTCTATCGATCATATCTGCATAATATGGTTAATAATATGAGTTAGGTTGATAATAATAACAGTAATAAGTATAGTAATTGTCGTTCTATCGATCATTTAAGCATAATATGGTTAATAATATGAGTTAGATTAATAATAATAAGAGTAAGAAGTATAGTAATTGTCGTTCTATCGATCATATAAGCATAATGTGGTTAATAATATGAGTTAGATTGATAATAATAAGAGTAATAAGTATAGTAATTGTCGTTCTATCGATAATATAAGCATAATATGGCTAATAATATGAGTTAGATTGATAATACTAAGAGTAGTGAGTATAGTAATTCTCGTTCTATCGATCATATAAGCATAATATGGCTAATAATATGAGTTAGATTAATAATAGTAAGAGTAATAAGTATAGTAATTGTCGTTCTATCGAAAATATAAGCATAATATGGCTAATAATATGAGTTAGATTGATAATACTAAGAGTAGTGAGTATAGTAATTCTCGTTCTATCGATCATATAAGCATAATATGGCTAATAATATGAGTTAGATTGATAATAATAAGAGCAATGAGTATAGTAATTGTCGTTCTATCGATAATATAAGCATAATATGGCTAATAATATGAGTTAGATTGATAATAATAAGAGTAATAAGTATAGTAATTTTCGTTCTGTCGATCATATAAGCATAATATGGCTAATAATATGAGTAAGATTGATGATAATAAGAGTAATAAGCATAGTAATTGTCGTCCTATCGATCATATCTCCATAATATGGTTTATAATATGAGTTAGATTGATAATAATAAGAGTAATAAGCATAGTAATTGTCGTTCTATCGATAATATAAGCATAATATGGCTAATAATATGAGTTAGATTGATAATACTAAGAGTAGTCAGTATAGTAATTCTCGTTCTATCGATCATATAAGCATAATATGGCTAATAATATGAGTTAGATTAATAATAGTAAGAGTAATAAGTATAGTAATTGTCGTTCTATCGAAAATATAAGCATAATATGGCTAATAATATGAGTTAGATTGATAATACTAAGAGTAGTGAGTATAGTAATTCTCGTTCTACCGATCAAATTTGCATAATATGGCCAATAATATGAGTTAGGTTGATAATAATAAGAGTAATAAGTATAGTAATTGTCGTTCTACCGATCAAATTTGCATAGTATGGTTAATAATATGAATTAGATTGATAACAGTGAGTGTAATAAGTATAGTAATTGTCGTTCTGTCGATCATATAAGCATAATATGGCTAATAATAAGAGTTAGATTGATAATAATAACAGTAATAAGTATAGTAATTGTCGTTCTATCGATCATTTAAGCATAATATGGTTAATAATATGAGTTAGATTGATAATAATAAGAGTAATAAGTATAGTAATTGTAGTTCTATCGATCATATCTGCATAATATGGTTAATAATATGAGTTAGGTTGATAATAATAACAGTAATAAGTATAGTAATTGTCGTTCTATCGATCATTTAAGCATAATATGGTTAATAATATGAGTTAGATTAATAATAATAAGAGTAAGAAGTATAGTAATTGTCGTTCTATCGATCATATAAGCATAATGTGGTTAATAATATGAGTTAGATTGATAATAATAAGAGTAATAAGTATAGTAATTGTCGTTCTATCGATAATATAAGCATAATATGGCTAATAATATGAGTTAGATTGATAATACTAAGAGTAGTGAGTATAGTAATTCTCGTTCTATCGATCATATAAGCATAATATGGCTAATAATATGAGTTAGATTAATAATAGTAAGAGTAATAAGTATAGTAATTGTCGTTCTATCGAAAATATAAGCATAATATGGCTAATAATATGAGTTAGATTGATAATACTAAGAGTAGTGAGTATAGTAATTCTCGTTCTATCGATCATATAAGCATAATATGGCTAATAATATGAGTTAGATTGATAATAATAAGAGCAATGAGTATAGTAATTGTCGTTCTATCGATAATATAAGCATAATATGGCTAATAATATGAGTTAGATTGATAATAATAAGAGTAATAAGTATAGTAATTTTCGTTCTGTCGATCATATAAGCATAATATGGCTAATAATATGAGTAAGATTGATGATAATAAGAGTAATAAGCATAGTAATTGTCGTCCTATCGATCATATCTCCATAATATGGTTTATAATATGAGTTAGATTGATAATAATAAGAGTAATAAGCATAGTAATTGTCGTTCTATCGATAATATAAGCATAATATGGCTAATAATATGAGTTAGATTGATAATACTAAGAGTAGTCAGTATAGTAATTCTCGTTCTATCGATCATATAAGCATAATATGGCTAATAATATGAGTTAGATTAATAATAGTAAGAGTAATAAGTATAGTAATTGTCGTTCTATCGAAAATATAAGCATAATATGGCTAATAATATGAGTTAGATTGATAATACTAAGAGTAGTGAGTATAGTAATTCTCGTTCTATCGATCATATAAGCATAATATGGCTAATAATATGAGTTAGATTGATAATAATAACAGCAATGAGTATAGTAATTGTCGTTCTACCGATCAAATTTGCATAATATGGTTAATAATATGAATTAGATTGATAACAGTGAGTGTAATAAGTATAGTAATTGTCGTTCTGTCGATCATATAAGCATAATATGGCTAATAATATGAGTTAGATTGATAATAATAAGAGTAATAAGTATAGTAATTATCGTTCTATCGATCATTTAAGCATAATATGGCTAATAATATGAGTTAGATTGATAATACTAAGAGTAGTGAGTATAGTAATTCTCGTTCTATCGATCATATAAGCATAATATGGCTAATAATATGAGTTAGATTGATAATACTAAGAGTAGTGAACGTAGTAATTCTCATTCTATCGATCATATAAGCATAATATGGCTAATAATATGAGTTAGATTGATAATAATAAGAGTAATGAGTATAGTAATTGTAGTTCTATCGATCATATCTGCATAATATGGTAAATAATATGAATTAGATTGATAACAGTGAGTGTAATATGTATAGTAATTGTCGTTCTGTCGATCATATAAGCATAATATGGCTAATAATATGAGTTAGATTGATAATAATAAGAGTAATAAGTATAGTAATTGTCGTTCTACCGATCAAATTTGCATAATATGGCCAATAATATGAGTTAGGTTGATAATAATAAGAGTAATAAGTATAGTAATTGTCGTTCTACCGATCAAATTTGCATAGTATGGTTAATAATATGAATTAGATTGATAACAGTGAGTGTAATAAGTATAGTAATTGTCGTTCTGTCGATCATATAAGCATAATATGGCTAATAATAAGAGTTAGATTGATAATAATAACTGTAATAAGTATAGTAATTGTCGTTCTATCGATCATTTAAGCATAATATGGTTAATAATATGAGTTAGATTGATAATAATAAGAGTAATAAGTATAGTAATTGTAGTTCTATCGATCATATCTGCATAATATGGTTAATAATATGAGTTAGGTTGATAATAATAAGAGTAATAAGTATAGTAATTGTCGTTCTGTCGATCATATAAGCATAATATGGCTAATAATATGAATTAGATTGATAATAATAAGAGTAATGTGTATAGTAATTGTGGTTCTATCGATCATATCTGCATAATATGGTTAATAATATGAGTTAGGTTGATAGTAGTGAGTGTAATAAGTATAGAAATAGTCGTTCTATCGATTATATTAGCATAATATGGTTAATAATATGAGTTAGATTAGTAATAATAAGAATAATAAGTATAGTAATTGTCGTTCTATCGATCATATAAGCATAATGTGGTTAATAATATGAGTTAGATTGATAATAATAAGAGTAATAAGTATAGTAATTGTCGTTCTACCGATCAAATTTGCATAATATGGTTAATAATATGAATTAGATTGATAACAGTGAGTGTAATAAGTATAGTAATTGTCGTTCTGTCGATCATATAAGCATAATATGGCTAATAATATGAGTTAGATTGATAATAATAAGAGTAATAAGTATAGTAATTGTCGTTCTATCGATCATTTAAGCATAATATGGCAAATAATATGAGTTAGGTTGATAATAATAAGAGTAATAAGTATAGTAATTGTCGTTCTACCGATCAAATTTGCATAATATGGTTAATAATATGAATTAGATTGATAACAGTGAGTGCAATAAGTATAGTAATTGTCGTTCTGTCGATCATATAAGCATAATATGGCTAATAATATGAGTTAGATTGATAATAATAAGAGTAATAAGTATAGTAATTGTAGTTCTATCGATCATATCTGCATAATATGGTTAATAATATGAGTTAGGTTGATAATAATAAGAGTAATAAGTATAGTAATTGTCGTTCTGTCGATCATATAAGCATAATATGGCTAATAATATGAGTTAGATTGATAATAATAAGAGTAATGTGTATAGTAATTGTGGTTCTATCGATCATATCTGCATAATATGGTTAATAATATGAGTTAGGTTGATAATAGTGAGTGTAATAAGTATAGAAATAGTCGTTCTGTCGATCATATAAGCATAATATGGCTAATAATATGAGTTAGATTGATAATAATAAGAGTAATAAGTATAGTAATTGTCGTTCTATCGATCATTTAAGCATAATATGGCTAATAATATGAGTTAGATTGATAATACTAAGAGTAGTGAGTATAGTAATTCTCGTTCTATCGATCATATAAGCATAATATGGCTAATAATATGAGTTAGATTGATAATACTAAGAGTAGTGACCGTAGTAATTCTCATTCTATCGATCATATAAGCATAATATGGCTAATAATATGAGTTAGATTGATAATAATAAGAGTAATGAGTATAGTAATTGTAGTTCTATCGATCATATCTGCATAATATGGTAAATAATATGAATTAGATTGATAACAGTGAGTGTAATATGTATAGTAATTGTCGTTCTGTCGATCATATAAGCATAATATGGCTAATAATATGAGTTAGATTGATAATAATAAGAGTAATAAGTATAGTAATTGTCGTTCTACCGATCAAATTTGCATAATATGGCCAATAATATGAGTTAGGTTGATAATAATAAGAGTAATAAGTATAGTAATTGTCGTTCTACCGATCAAATTTGCATAGTATGGTTAATAATATGAATTAGATTGATAACAGTGAGTGTAATAAGTATAGTAATTGTCGTTCTGTCGATCATATAAGCATAATATGGCTAATAATAAGAGTTAGATTGATAATAATAACAGTAATAAGTATAGTAATTGTCGTTCTATCGATCATTTAAGCATAATATGGTTAATAATATGAGTTAGATTGATAATAATAAGAGTAATAAGTATAGTAATTGTAGTTCTATCGATCATATCTGCATAATATGGTTAATAATATGAGTTAGGTTGATAATAATAACAGTAATAAGTATAGTAATTGTCGTTCTATCGATCATTTAAGCATAATATGGTTAATAATATGAGTTAGATTAATAATAATAAGAGTAAGAAGTATAGTAATTGTCGTTCTATCGATCATATAAGCATAATGTGGTTAATAATATGAGTTAGATTGATAATAATAAGAGTAATAAGTATAGTAATTGTCGTTCTATCGATAATATAAGCATAATATGGCTAATAATATGAGTTAGATTGATAATACTAAGAGTAGTGAGTATAGTAATTCTCGTTCTATCGATCATATAAGCATAATATGGCTAATAATATGAGTTAGATTGATAATAATAAGAGCAATGAGTATAGTAATTGTCGTTCTATCGATAATATAAGCATAATATGGCTAATAATATGAGTTAGATTGATAATAATAAGAGTAATAAGTATAGTAATTTTCGTTCTGTCGATCATATAAGCATAATATGGCTAATAATATGAGTAAGATTGATGATAATAAGAGTAATAAGCATAGTAATTGTCGTCCTATCGATCATATCTCCATAATATGGTTTATAATATGAGTTAGATTGATAATAATAAGAGTAATAAGCATAGTAATTGTCGTTCTATCGATAATATAAGCATAATATGGCTAATAATATGAGTTAGATTGATAATACTAAGAGTAGTCAGTATAGTAATTCTCGTTCTATCGATCATATAAGCATAATATGGCTAATAATATGAGTTAGATTAATAATAGTAAGAGTAATAAGTATAGTAATTGTCGTTCTATCGAAAATATAAGCATAATATGGCTAATAATATGAGTTAGATTGATAATACTAAGAGTAGTGAGTATAGTAATTCTCGTTCTACCGATCAAATTTGCATAATATGGCCAATAATATGAGTTAGGTTGATAATAATAAGAGTAATAAGTATAGTAATTGTCGTTCTACCGATCAAATTTGCATAGTATGGTTAATAATATGAATTAGATTGATAACAGTGAGTGTAATAAGTATAGTAATTGTCGTTCTGTCGATCATATAAGCATAATATGGCTAATAATAAGAGTTAGATTGATAATAATAACAGTAATAAGTATAGTAATTGTCGTTCTATCGATCATTTAAGCATAATATGGTTAATAATATGAGTTAGATTGATAATAATAAGAGTAATAAGTATAGTAATTGTAGTTCTATCGATCATATCTGCATAATATGGTTAATAATATGAGTTAGGTTGATAATAATAACAGTAATAAGTATAGTAATTGTCGTTCTATCGATCATTTAAGCATAATATGGTTAATAATATGAGTTAGATTAATAATAATAAGAGTAAGAAGTATAGTAATTGTCGTTCTATCGATCATATAAGCATAATGTGGTTAATAATATGAGTTAGATTGATAATAATAAGAGTAATAAGTATAGTAATTGTCGTTCTATCGATAATATAAGCATAATATGGCTAATAATATGAGTTAGATTGATAATACTAAGAGTAGTGAGTATAGTAATTCTCGTTCTATCGATCATATAAGCATAATATGGCTAATAATATGAGTTAGATTAATAATAGTAAGAGTAATAAGTATAGTAATTGTCGTTCTATCGAAAATATAAGCATAATATGGCTAATAATATGAGTTAGATTGATAATACTAAGAGTAGTGAGTATAGTAATTCTCGTTCTATCGATCATATAAGCATAATATGGCTAATAATATGAGTTAGATTGATAATAATAAGAGCAATGAGTATAGTAATTGTCGTTCTATCGATAATATAAGCATAATATGGCTAATAATATGAGTTAGATTGATAATAATAAGAGTAATAAGTATAGTAATTTTCGTTCTGTCGATCATATAAGCATAATATGGCTAATAATATGAGTAAGATTGATGATAATAAGAGTAATAAGCATAGTAATTGTCGTCCTATCGATCATATCTCCATAATATGGTTTATAATATGAGTTAGATTGATAATAATAAGAGTAATAAGCATAGTAATTGTCGTTCTATCGATAATATAAGCATAATATGGCTAATAATATGAGTTAGATTGATAATACTAAGAGTAGTCAGTATAGTAATTCTCGTTCTATCGATCATATAAGCATAATATGGCTAATAATATGAGTTAGATTAATAATAGTAAGAGTAATAAGTATAGTAATTGTCGTTCTATCGAAAATATAAGCATAATATGGCTAATAATATGAGTTAGATTGATAATACTAAGAGTAGTGAGTATAGTAATTCTCGTTCTATCGATCATATAAGCATAATATGGCTAATAATATGAGTTAGATTGATAATAATAAGAGCAATGAGTATAGTAATTGTCGTTCTATCGATAATATAAGCATAATATGGCTAATAATATGAGTTAGATTGATAATAATAAGAGTAATAAGTATAGTAATTTTCGTTCTGTCGATCATATAAGCATAATATGGCTAATAATATGAGTAAGATTGATGATAATAAGAGTAATAAGCATAGTAATTGTCGTCCTATCGATCATATCTCCATAATATGGTTTATAATATGAGTTAGATTGATAATAATAAGAGTAATAAGCATAGTAATTGTCGTTCTATCGATCATATAAGCATAATATGGCTAATAATATGAGTTAGATTGATAATAATAAGAGTAATAAGCATAGTAATTGTCGTCCTCTCGATCACATAAGCATAATATGGCTAATAATATGAGTTAGATTGATAATAATAAGAGTAATGAGTATAGTAATTGTCGTTCTATCGATCATATAAGCATAATATGGCTAATAATATGAGTTAGATTGATAATAATAAGAGCAATGAGTATAGTAATTGTCGTTCTATCGATCATATAAGCATAATATGGGTAATAATATTAGTTAGATTGATAATAATAAGAGCAATGAGTATAGTAATTGTCGTTCTATCGATCATATCTGCGTAATATGGTTAGTAATATGAGTTAGATTGATAATAATAAGAGCAATGACTATAGTAATTGTCGTTCTATCGATCATATAAGCATAATATGGCTAATAATATGAGATCGATTGATAATAATAAGAGTAATAAGTATAGTAATTGTCGTTCTATCGATCACATAAGCATAATATGGCTAATAATATGAGTTAGATTGATAATAATAACAGTAATAAGAACAGTGATTGTCGTTCTATCGATCATATAAGCATAATATGGTTAATAATATGAGTAAGATTGATGATAATAAGAGTAATAAGCATAGTAATTGTCGTCCTATCGATCACATAAGCATAATATGGCTAATAATATGAGTTAGATTGATAATAATAAGAGTAATGAGTATAGTAATTGTCGTTCTATCGATCATATCTGCATAATATGGTTAATAATATGAGTTAGATTCATAATAATAATAGTAATAAGTATAGTAATTGTCGTTCTATCGATCATTTAAGCATAATATGGCCAATAATATGAGTTAGATTGATAATAATAAGAGTAATAAGTATAGTAATTGTCGTTCTACCGATCAAATTTGCATAATATGGTTAATAATATGAATTAGATTGATAACATTGAGTGTAATAAGTATAGTAATTGTCGTTCTGTCGATCATATAAGCATAATATGGCTAATAATATGAGTTAGATTGATAATAATAAAAGTAATAAGTATAGTAATTGTGGTTCTATCGATCATATCTGCATAATATGGTTAATAATATGAGTTAGGTTGATAATAGTGAGTGTAATAAGTATAGAAATAGTCGTTCTATCGATTATGTTAGCATAATATGGTTAATAATATGAGTTAGATTAGTAAAAATAAGAATAATAAGTATAGTAATTGTCGTTCTATCGATCATATAAGCATAATGTGGCTAATAATATGAGTTAGATTGATAATAATAAGAGCAATGAGTATAGTAATTGTCGTTCTATCGATAATATAAGCATAATATGGCTAATAATATGAGTTAGATTGATAATAATAAGAGTAATAAGTATAGTGATTGTCGTTCTATCGATCATATAAGCATAATATGGCTAATAATATGAGTTAGATTGATAACAGTGAGTGTAATAAGTATAGTAATTGTAGTTCTATCGATCATATCAGCATAATATGGTTAATAATATGAGTTAGATTCTTAATAATAAGAGAAATAAGTATAGTAATTGTCGTTCTATCGATCATTTAAGCATAATATGGCCAATAATATGAGTTAGGTTGATAATAATAAGAGTAATAAGTATAGTAATTGTCGTTCTACCGATCAAATTTGCATAATATGGTTAATAATATGAATTAGATTGATAACAGTGAGTGTAATAAGTATAGTAATTGTCGTTCTGTCGATCATATAAGCATAATATGGCTAATAATATGAGTTAGTTTGATAATAATAACAGTAACAAGTATAGTAATTGTCGTTCTATCGATCACTTATGCATAATATGGCTAATAATATGAGTTAGGTTGATAATAATAAGAGTAATAAGTATAGTAATTGTCGTTCTATCGATCATATAAGCATAATATGGCTAATAATATGAGTTAGATTGATAATAATATGAGTAATAAGTATAGTAATTGTCGTTCTATCGATCATTTAAGCATAATATGGCTAATAATAAGAGTTTGATTGATAATAATAACAGTAATATGTACAGTAATTGTCGCTCTATCGATAATATAAGCATAATATGGCTAATAATATGAGTTAGATTGATAATACTAAGAGTAGTGAGTATAGTAATTCTCGTTCTATCGATCATATAAGCATAATATGGCTAATAATATGAGTTAGATTAATAATAATAAGAGTAATAAGTATAGTAATTGTCGTTCTATCGATCATATAAGCATAATGTGGTTAATAATATGAGTTAGATTAATAATAGTAAGAGTAATAAGTATAGTAATTGTCGTTCTATCGATAATATAAGCACAATATGGCTAATAATATGAGTTAGATTGATAATACTAAGAGTAGTGAGTATAGTAATTCTCGTTCTATCGATCATATAAGCATAATATGGCTAATAATATGAGTTAGATTAATAATAATAAGAGTAATAAGTATAGTAATTGTCGTTCTATCGATCATATAAGCATAATGTGGTTAATAATATGAGTTAGGTTGATAATAATAAGAGTAATAAGTATAGTAATTGTCGTTCTATCGATAATATAAGCATAATATGGCTAATAATATGAGTTAGATTGATAATAATAAGAGCAATGAGTATAGTAATTGTCGTTCTATCGATCATTTAAGCATAATATGGTTAATAATATGAGTTAGATTAATAATAGTAAGAGTAATAAGTATAGTAATTGTCGTTCTATCGATAATATAAGCACAATATGGCTAATAATATGAGTTAGATTGATAATACTAAGAGTAGTGAGTATAGTAATTCTCGTTCTATCGATCATATAAGCATAATATGGCTAATAATATGGGATAGAATGATAATACTAAGAGTAGTGACCATAGTAATTCTCATTCTATCGATCATGTAAGCATAATATGGCTAATAATATGAGTTAGATTGATAATAGTAAGAGTAATGAGTATAGTAATTGTAGTTCTATCGATCATATCTGCATAATATGGTTAATAATATGAATTAGATTGATAACAGTGAGTGTAATAAGTATAGTAATTGTCGTTCTGCCGATCATATAAGCATAATATGGCTAATAATATGAGTTAGATTAATAATAATAAGAGTAATAAGTATAGTAATTGTCGTTCTACCGATCAAATTTGCATAATATGGTTAATAATATGACTTAGATTGATAACAGTGAGTGTAATAAGTATAGTAATTGTAGTTCTATCGATCATATCAGCATAATATGGTTAATAATATGAGTTAGATTCTTAATAATAAGAGAAATAAGTATAGTAATTGTCGTTCTATCGATCATTTAAGCATAATATGGCCAATAATATGAGTTAGGTTGATAATAATAAGAGTAATAAGTATAGTAATTGTCGTTCTACCGATCAAATTTGCATAATATGGTTAATAATATGAATTAGATTGATAACAGTGAGTGTAATAAGTATAGTAATTGTCGTACTGTCGATCATATAAGCATAATATGGCTAATAATATGAGTTAGTTTGATAATAATAACAGTAACAAGTATAGTAATTGTCGTTCTATCAATCACTTATGCATAATATGGCTAATAATATGAGTTAGGTTGATAATAATAAGAGTAATAAGTATAGTAATTGTCGTTCTATCGATCATATAAGCATAATATGGCTAATAATATGAGTTAGATTGATAATAATATGAGTAATAAGTATAGTAATTGTCGTTCTATCGATCATTTAAGCATAATATGGCTAATAATAAGAGTTTGATTGATAATAATAACAGTAATATGTACAGTAATTGTCGCTCTAACGATAATATAAGCATAATATGGCTAATAATATGAGTTAGATTGATAATACTAAGAGTAGTGAGTATAGTAATTCTCGTTCTATCGATCATATAAGCATAATATGGCTAATAATATGAGTTAGATTAATAATAATAAGAGTAATAAGTATAGTAATTGTCGTTCTATCGATCATATAAGCATAATGTGGTTAATAATATGAGTTAGATTGATAATAATAAGAGTAATAAGTATAGTAATTGTCGTTCTATCGATAATATAAGCATAATATGGCTAATAATATGAGTTAGATTGATAATACTAAGAGTAGTGAGTATAGTAATTCTCGTTCTATCGATCATATAAGCATAATATGGCTAATAATATGAGTTAGATTAATAATAGTAAGAGTAATAAGTATAGTAATTGTCGTTCTATCGAAAATATAAGCATAATATGGCTAATAATATGAGTTAGATTGATAATACTAAGAGTAGTGAGTATAGTAATTCTCGTTCTATCGATCATATAAGCATAATATGGCTAATAATATGAGTTAGATTGATAATAATAAGAGCAATGAGTATAGTAATTGTCGTTCTATCGATAATATAAGCATAATATGGCTAATAATATGAGTTAGATTGATAATAATTGGAGTAATAAGTATAGTAATTTTCGTTCTGTCGATCATATAAGCATAATATGGCTAATAATATGAGTAAGATTGATGATAATAAGAGTAATAAGCATAGTAATTGTCGTCCTATCGATCATATCTCCATAATATGGTTTATAATATGAGTTAGATTGATAGTAATAAGAGTAATAAGCATAGTAATTGTCGTTCTATCGATCATATAAGCATAATATGGCTAATAATATGAGTTAGATTGATAATAATAAGAGTAATAAGCATAGTAATTGTCGTCCTCTCGATCACATAAGCATAATATGGCTAATAATATGAGTTAGATTGATAATAATAAGAGTAATGAGTATAGTAATTGTCGTTCTATCGATCATATAAGCATAATATGGCTAATAATATGAGTTAGATTGATAATAATAAGAGCAATGAGTATAGTAATTGTCGTTCTATCGACCATATAAGCATAATGTGGGTAATAATATTAGTTAGATTGATAATAATAAGAGCAATGAGTATAGTAATTGTCGTTCTATCGATCATATCTGCGTAATATGGTTAGTAATATGAGTTAGATTGATAATAATAAGAGCAATGAGTATAGTAATTGTCGTTCTATCGATCATATAAGCATAATATGGCTAATAATATGAGATCGATTGATAATAATAAGAGTAATAAGTATAGTAATTGTCGTTCTATCGATCACATAAGCATAATATGGCTAATAATATGAGTTAGATTGATAATAATAAGAGTAATAAGTACAGTGATTGTCGTTCTATCGATCATATAAGCATAATATGGTTAATAATATGAGTAAGATTGATGATAATAAGAGTAATAAGCATAGTAATTGTCGTTCTATCGATCATATCTGCATAATATGGTTAATAATATGAGTTAGATTCATAATAATAATAGTAATAAGTATAGTAATTGTCGTTCTATCGATCACATAAGCATAATATGGCTAATAATATGAGTTAGATTGATAGTAATAAGAGTAATAAGTATAGCAATTGTCGTTCTATCGATCACATAAGCATAATATGGCTAATAATATGAGTTAGATTGATAATAATAAGAGTAATAAGTATAGTAATTATCGTTCTATCGATCACATAAGCATAATATGGCTAATAATATGAGTTAGATTGATAATAATAAGAGTAATAAGTATAGTAATTGTCGTTCTATCCATCACATAAGCGTAATATGGCTAATAATATGAGTTAGATTGATAATAATAAGAGTAATAAGTATAGTAATTGTCGTTCTATCGATCATATAAGCATAAATGGTTAATAATATTAGTTAGATTGATAATAATAAGAGTAATAAGTACAGTGATTGTCGTTCTATCGATCATATAAGCATAATATGGTTAATAATATGAGTTAGATTGATAATAGTAAGAGTAATAAGTATAGTAATTGTCGTTCTATCGATCATATAAGCATAATATGGTTAATAATATTAGTTAGATTGATAATAATAAGAGTAATAATTATAGTAATTGTCGTTCTATCGATCGTATAAGCATAATATGGCTAATAATATGAGTTAGATTGATAACGGTAAGAGCAATATGTATAGTAATTGTCGTTCTATCGATCATATAAGCATAATATGTCTAATAATATGAGTTAGATTGATAATAATAAGAGTAATAAGTATAGTAATGGTCGTTCTATCTATCATATCTGCATAATATGGTTAATAATATGAGTTTGATTGATAATAGTGAGTGTAATACGTATAGTAATTGTCGTTCTATCGATCACATAAGCATAATATGGCTAATAATATGAGTTAGATTGATAATAGTGAGAGTAATAAGTATAGTAATCGTCGTTCTATCGATCATATCTGCATAATATGGTTAATAATATGAGTTAGATTCATAATAATAAGAGTAATAAGTATAGTAATTGTCGTTCTATCGATCACATAAGCATAATATGGCTAATAATATGAGTTAGATTGATAATAATATGAGTAATAAGTATAGTAATTGTCGTTCTATCGATCATTTAAGCATAATATGGCTAATAATAAGAGTTTGATTGATAATAATAACAGTAATATGTACAGTAATTGTCGCTCTAACGATAATATAAGCATAATATGGCTAATAATATGAGTTAGATTGATAATACTAAGAGTAGTGAGTATAGTAATTCTCGTTCTATCGATCATATAAGCATAATATGGCTAATAATATGAGTTAGATTAATAATAATAAGAGTAATAAGTATAGTAATTGTCGTTCTATCGATCATATAAGCATAATGTGGTTAATAATATGAGTTAGATTGATAATAATAAGAGTAATAAGTATAGTAATTGTCGTTCTATCGATAATATAAGCATAATATGGCTAATAATATGAGTTAGATTGATAATACTAAGAGTAGTGAGTATAGTAATTCTCGTTCTATCGATCATATAAGCATAATATGGCTAATAATATGAGTTAGATTAATAATAGTAAGAGTAATAAGTATAGTAATTGTCGTTCTATCGAAAATATAAGCATAATATGGCTAATAATATGAGTTAGATTGATAATACTAAGAGTAGTGAGTATAGTAATTCTCGTTCTATCGATCATATAAGCATAATATGGCTAATAATATGAGTTAGATTGATAATAATAAGAGCAATGAGTATAGTAATTGTCGTTCTATCGATAATATAAGCATAATATGGCTAATAATATGAGTTAGATTGATAATAATTGGAGTAATAAGTATAGTAATTTTCGTTCTGTCGATCATATAAGCATAATATGGCTAATAATATGAGTAAGATTGATGATAATAAGAGTAATAAGCATAGTAATTGTCGTCCTATCGATCATATCTCCATAATATGGTTTATAATATGAGTTAGATTGATAGTAATAAGAGTAATAAGCATAGTAATTGTCGTTCTATCGATCATATAAGCATAATATGGCTAATAATATGAGTTAGATTGATAATAATAAGAGTAATAAGCATAGTAATTGTCGTCCTCTCGATCACATAAGCATAATATGGCTAATAATATGAGTTAGATTGATAATAATAAGAGTAATGAGTATAGTAATTGTCGTTCTATCGATCATATAAGCATAATATGGCTAATAATATGAGTTAGATTGATAATAATAAGAGCAATGAGTATAGTAATTGTCGTTCTATCGACCATATAAGCATAATGTGGGTAATAATATTAGTTAGATTGATAATAATAAGAGCAATGAGTATAGTAATTGTCGTTCTATCGATCATATCTGCGTAATATGGTTAGTAATATGAGTTAGATTGATAATAATAAGAGCAATGAGTATAGTAATTGTCGTTCTATCGATCATATAAGCATAATATGGCTAATAATATGAGATCGATTGATAATAATAAGAGTAATAAGTATAGTAATTGTCGTTCTATCGATCACATAAGCATAATATGGCTAATAATATGAGTTAGATTGATAATAATAAGAGTAATAAGTACAGTGATTGTCGTTCTATCGATCATATAAGCATAATATGGTTAATAATATGAGTAAGATTGATGATAATAAGAGTAATAAGCATAGTAATTGTCGTTCTATCGATCATATCTGCATAATATGGTTAATAATATGAGTTAGATTCATAATAATAATAGTAATAAGTATAGTAATTGTCGTTCTATCGATCACATAAGCATAATATGGCTAATAATATGAGTTAGATTGATAGTAATAAGAGTAATAAGTATAGCAATTGTCGTTCTATCGATCACATAAGCATAATATGGCTAATAATATGAGTTAGATTGATAATAATAAGAGTAATAAGTATAGTAATTATCGTTCTATCGATCACATAAGCATAATATGGCTAATAATATGAGTTAGATTGATAATAATAAGAGTAATAAGTATAGTAATTGTCGTTCTATCCATCACATAAGCGTAATATGGCTAATAATATGAGTTAGATTGATAATAATAAGAGTAATAAGTATAGTAATTGTCGTTCTATCGATCATATAAGCATAAATGGTTAATAATATTAGTTAGATTGATAATAATAAGAGTAATAAGTACAGTGATTGTCGTTCTATCGATCATATAAGCATAATATGGTTAATAATATGAGTTAGATTGATAATAGTAAGAGTAATAAGTATAGTAATTGTCGTTCTATCGATCATATAAGCATAATATGGTTAATAATATTAGTTAGATTGATAATAATAAGAGTAATAATTATAGTAATTGTCGTTCTATCGATCGTATAAGCATAATATGGCTAATAATATGAGTTAGATTGATAACGGTAAGAGCAATATGTATAGTAATTGTCGTTCTATCGATCATATAAGCATAATATGTCTAATAATATGAGTTAGATTGATAATAATAAGAGTAATAAGTATAGTAATGGTCGTTCTATCTATCATATCTGCATAATATGGTTAATAATATGAGTTTGATTGATAATAGTGAGTGTAATACGTATAGTAATTGTCGTTCTATCGATCACATAAGCATAATATGGCTAATAATATGAGTTAGATTGATAATAGTGAGAGTAATAAGTATAGTAATCGTCGTTCTATCGATCATATCTGCATAATATGGTTAATAATATGAGTTAGATTCATAATAATAAGAGTAATAAGTATAGTAATTGTCGTTCTATCGATCACATAAGCATAATATGGCTAATAATATGAGTTAGATTGATAATAATAAGAGTAATAAGCATAGTAATTGTCGTCCTATCGATCACATAAGCATAATATGGCTAATAATATGAGTTAGGTTGATAATAATAAGAGTAATAAGTATAGTAATTGTCGTTCTATCGATCATATAAGCATAATATGGCTAATAATATGAGTTAGATTGATAATAATATGAGTAATAAGTATAGTAATTGTCGTTCTATCGATCATTTAAGCATAATATGGCTAATAATAAGAGTTTGATTGATAATAATAACAGTAATATGTACAGTCATTGTCGCTCTATCGATAATATAAGCATAATATGGCTAATAATATGAGTTAGATTGATAATACTAAGAGTAGTGAGTATAGTAATTCTCGTTCTATCGATCATATAAGCATAATATGACTAATAATATGAGTTAGATTAATAATAATAAGAGTAATAAGTATAGTAATTGTCGTTCTATCGATCATATAAGCATAATGTGGTTAATAATATGAGTTAGATTGATAATAATAAGAGTAATAAGTATAGTAATTGTCGTTCTATCGATAATATAAGCATAATATGGCTAATAATATGAGTTAGATTGATAATACTAAGAGTAGTGAGTATAGTAATTCTCGTTCTATCGATCATATAAGCATAATATGGCTAATAATATGAGTTAGATTAATAATAGTAAGAGTAATAAGTATAGTAATTGTCGTTCTATCGATAATATAAGCATAATATGGCTAATAATATGAGTTAGATTGATAATACTAAGAGTAGTGAGTATAGTAATTCTCGTTCTATCGATCATATAAGCATAATATGGCTAATAATATGAGTTAGATTGATAATAATAAGAGCAATGAGTATAGTAATTGTCGTTCTATCGATAATATAAGCATAATATGGCTAATAATATGAGTTAGATTGATAATAATAAGAGTAATAAGTATAGAAATTGTCGTTCTGTCCATCACATAAGCGTAATATGGCTAATAATATGAGTTAGATTGATAATAATAAGAGTAATAAGTATAGTAATTGTCGTTCTATCGATCATATAAGCATAATATGGTTAATAATATTAGTTAGATTGATAATACTAAGAGTAATAAGTACAGTGATTGTCGTTCTATCGATCATATAAGCATAATATGGTTAATAATATGAGTAAGATTGATGATAATAAGAGTAATAAGCATAGTAATTGTCGTCCTATCGATCACATAAGCATAATATGGCTAATAATATGAGTTAGATTGATAATAATAAGAGTAATGAGTATAGTAATTGTCGTTCTATCGATCATATCTGCATAATATGGTTAATAATATGAGTTAGATTCATAATAATAATAGTAATAAGTATAGTAATTGTCGTTCTATCGATCACATAAGCATAATATGGCTAATAATATGAGTTAGATTGATAATAATAAGAGTAATAAGTATAGTAATTGTCGTTCTATCCATCACATAAGCATAATATGGCTAATAATATGAGTTAGATTGATAATAGTAAGAGTAATAAGTATAGTAATTGTCGTTCTATCGATCATATAAGCATAATATGGTTAATAATATGAGTTAGATTGATAATAATAAGAGCAATGAGTATAGAAATTGTCGTTCTATCGATCATATAAGCATAATATGGCTAATAATATGAATTATATTGATAATAATAAGAGTAATAAGCATAGTAATTGTCGTCCTCTCGATCACATATAGCATAATATGGCTAATAATATGAGTTAGATTGATAATAATAAGAGTAATGAGTATAGTAATTGTCGTTCTATCGATCATATAAGCATAATATGGCTAATAATATGAGTTAGATTGATAATAATAAGAGCAATGAGTATAGTAATTGTCGTTCTATCGATCATATAAGCATAATATGGCTAATAATATGAGTTAGATTGATAATAATAAGAGCAATGAGTATAGTAATTGTCGTTCTATCGATCATATCTGCGTAATATGGTTAATAATATGAGGTAGATTGATAATAATAAGAGTAATAAGCATAGTAATTGTCGTTCTATCGATCATATAAGCATAATATGGCTAATAATATGAGTTAGATTGATAATAATAAGAGCAATGAGTGTAGTAATTGTCGTTCTATCGATCATATCTGCGTAATATGGTTAATAATATGAGTTAGATTCGTAACAATAAGAGTAATAAGTATAGTAATTGTCGTTCTATCGATCACATAAGCATAATGTGGCTAATAATATGAGTTAGATTCATAATAATAATAGTAATAAGTATAGTAATTGTCGTTCTATCGATCATTTAAGCATAATATGGCTATTAATATGAGTTAGATTGATAACGATAAAAGTAATAAGTATAGTAATTGCAGTTCTGTCGATCATATAAGCATAATATGACTAATAATATGAGTTAGATTGATAATAATAAGAGTAATAATTATAGTAATTGTCGTTCTATCGATCGTATAAGCATAATATGGCTAATAATATGAGTTAGATTGATAACGGTAAGAGCAATATGTATAGTAATTGTCGTTCTATCGATCATGTAAGCATTATATGTCTAATAATATGAGTTAGATTGATAATAATAAGAGTAATAAGTATAGTAATGGTCGTTCTATCGATCATATCTGCATAATATGGTTAATAATATGAGTTTGATTGATAATAGTGAGTGTAATACGTATAGTAATTG
The DNA here is from genome assembly GCF_050947335.1 of Megachile rotundata. Lineage (NCBI taxonomy): Eukaryota > Metazoa > Arthropoda > Insecta > Hymenoptera > Megachilidae > Megachile > Megachile rotundata. The sequence goes on from NW_027473406.1 coordinate 68,122, forward strand.
TCGTTCTATCGATCACATAAGCATAATATGGCTAATAATATGAGTTAGATTGATAATAGTGAGAGTAATAAGTATAGTAATTGTCGTTCTATCGATCATATAAGCATAATATGGCTAATAATATGAGATAGAATGATAATACTAAGAGTAGTGACCATAGTAATTCTCATTCTATCGATCATGTAAGCATAATATGGCTAATAATATGAGTTAGATTGATAATAGTAAGAGTAATGAGTATAGTAATTGTAGTTCTATCGATCATATCTGCATAATATGGTTAATAATATGAATTAGATTGATAACAGTGAGTGTAATAAGTATAGTAATTGTCGTTCTGTCGATCATATAAGCATAATATGGCTAATAATATGAGTTAGATTAATAATAATAAGAGTAATAAGTATAGTAATTGTCGTTCTACCGATCAAATTTGCATAATATGGTTAATAATATGACTTAGATTGATAACAGTGAGTGTAATAAGTATAGTAATTGTAGTTCTATCGATCATATCAGCATAATATGGTTAATAATATGAGTTAGATTCTTAATAATAAGAGAAATAAGTATAGTAATTGTCGTTCTGTCGATCATATAAGCATAATATGGCTAATAATATGAGTTAGTTTGATAATAATAACAGTAACAAGTATAGTAATTGTCGTTCTATCGATCACTTATGCATAATATGGCTAATAATATGAGTTAGGTTGATAATAATAAGAGTAATAAGTATAGTAATTGTCGTTCTATCGATCATATAAGCATAATATGGCTAATAATATGAGTTAGATTGATAATAATATGAGTAATAAGTATAGTAATTGTCGTTCTATCGATCATTTAAGCATAATATGGCTAATAATAAGAGTTTGATTGATAATAATAACAGTAATATGTACAGTAATTGTCGCTCTAACGATAATATAAGCATAATATGGCTAATAATATGAGTTAGATTGATAATACTAAGAGTAGTGAGTATAGTAATTCTCGTTCTATCGATCATATAAGCATAATATGGCTAATAATATGAGTTAGATTAATAATAATAAGAGTAATAAGTATAGTAATTGTCGTTCTATCGATCATATAAGCATAATGTGGTTAATAATATGAGTTAGATTGATAATAATAAGAGTAATAAGTATAGTAATTGTCGTTCTATCGATAATATAAGCATAATATGGCTAATAATATGAGTTAGATTGATAATACTAAGAGTAGTGAGTATAGTAATTCTCGTTCTATCGATCATATAAGCATAATATGGCTAATAATATGAGTTAGATTAATAATAGTAAGAGTAATAAGTATAGTAATTGTCGTTCTATCGAAAATATAAGCATAATATGGCTAATAATATGAGTTAGATTGATAATACTAAGAGTAGTGAGTATAGTAATTCTCGTTCTATCGATCATATAAGCATAATATGGCTAATAATATGAGTTAGATTGATAATAATAAGAGCAATGAGTATAGTAATTGTCGTTCTATCGATAATATAAGCATAATATGGCTAATAATATGAGTTAGATTGATAATAATTGGAGTAATAAGTATAGTAATTTTCGTTCTGTCGATCATATAAGCATAATATGGCTAATAATATGAGTAAGATTGATGATAATAAGAGTAATAAGCATAGTAATTGTCGTCCTATCGATCATATCTCCATAATATGGTTTATAATATGAGTTAGATTGATAATAATAAGAGTAATAAGCATAGTAATTGTCGTTCTATCGATCATATAAGCATAATATGGCTAATAATATGAGTTAGATTGATTATAATAAGAGTAATAAGCATAGTAATTGTCGTCCTCTCGATCACATAAGCATAATATGGCTAATAATATGAGTTAGATTGATAATAATAAGAGTAATGAGTATAGTAATTGTCGTTCTATCGATCATATAAGCATAATATGGCTAATAATATGAGTTAGATTGATAATAATAAGAGCAATGAGTATAGTAATTGTCGTTCTATCGACCATATAAGCATAATGTGGGTAATAATATTAGTTAGATTGATAATAATAAGAGCAATGAGTATAGTAATTGTCGTTCTATCGATCATATCTGCGTAATATGGTTAGTAATATGTGTTAGATTGATAATAATAAGAGCAATGAGTATAGTAATTGTCGTTCTATCGATCATATAAGCATAATATGGCTAATAATATGAGATCGATTGATAATAATAAGAGTAATAAGTATAGTAATTGTCGTTCTATCGATCACATAAGCATAATATGGCTAATAATATGAGTTAGATTGATAATAATAAGAGTAATAAGTACAGTGATTGTCGTTCTATCGATCATATAAGCATAATATGGTTAATAATATGAGTAAGATTGATGATAATAAGAGTAATAAGCATAGTAATTGTCGTTCTATCGATCATATCTGCATAATATGGTTAATAATATGAGTTAGATTCATAATAATAATAGTAATAAGTATAGTAATTGTCGTTCTATCGATCACATAAGCATAATATGGCTAATAATATGAGTTAGATTGATAGTAATAAGAGTAATAAGTATAGTAATTGTCGTTCTATCGATCACATAAGCATAATATGGCTAATAATATGAGTTAGATTGATAATAATAAGAGTAATAAGTATAGTAATTATCGTTCTATCGATCACATAAGCATAATATGGCTAATAATATGAGTTAGATTGATAATAATAAGAGTAATAAGTATAGTAATTGTCGTTCTATCCATCACATAAGCGTAATATGGCTAATAATATGAGTTAGATTGATAATAATAAGAGTAATAAGTATAGTAATTGTCGTTCTATCGATCATATAAGCATAATATGGTTAATAATATTAGTTAGATTGATAATAATAAGAGTAATAAGTACAGTGATTGTCGTTCTATCGATCATATAAGCATAATATGGTTAATAATATGAGTTAGATTGATAATAGTAAGAGTAATAAGTATAGTAATTGTCGTTCTATCGATCATATAAGCATAATATGGTTAATAATATTAGTTAGATTGATAATAATAAGAGTAATAAGTATAGTAATGGTCGTTCTATCGATCATATCTGCATAATATGGTTAATAATATGAGTTTGATTGATAATAGTGAGTGTAATACGTATAGTAATTGTCGTTCTATCGATCACATAAGCATAATATGGCTAATAATATGAGTTAGATTGATAATAGTGAGAGTAATAAGTATAGTAATCGTCGTTCTATCGATCATATCTGCATAATATGGTTAATAATATGAGTTAGATTCATAATAATAAGAGTAATAAGTATAGTAATTGTCGTTCTATCGATCACATAAGCATAATATGGCTAATAATATGAGTTAGATTGATAATAATAAGAGTAATAAGCATAGTAATTGTCGTCCTATCGATCACATAAGCATAATATGGCTAATAATATGAGTTAGGTTGATAATAATAAGAGTAATAAGTATAGTAATTGTCGTTCTATCGATCATATAAGCATAATATGGCTAATAATATGAGTTAGATTGATAATAATATGAGTAATAAGTATAGTAATTGTCGTTCTATCGATCATTTAAGCATAATATGGCTAATAATAAGAGTTTGATTGATAATAATAACAGTAATATGTACAGTCATTGTCGCTCTATCGATAATATAAGCATAATATGGCTAATAATATGAGTTAGATTGATAATACTAAGAGTAGTGAGTATAGTAATTCTCGTTCTATCGATCATATAAGCATAATATGGCTAATAATATGAGTTAGATTAATAATAATAAGAGTAATAAGTATCGTAATTGTCGTTCTATCGATCATATAAGCATAATGTGGTTAATAATATGAGTTAGATTGATAATAATAAGAGTAATAAGTATAGTAATTGTCGTTCTATCGATAATATAAGCATAATATGGCTAATAATATGAGTTAGATTGATAATACTAAGAGTAGTGAGTATAGTAATTCTCGTTCTATCGATCATATAAGCATAATATGGCTAATAATATGAGTTAGATTAATAATAGTAAGAGTAATAAGTATAGTAATTGTCGTTCTATCGATAATATAAGCATAATATGGCTAATAATATGAGTTAGATTGATAATACTAAGAGTAGTGAGTATAGTAATTCTCGTTCTATCGATCATATAAGCATAATATGGCTAATAATATGAGTTAGATTGATAATAATAAGAGCAATGAGTATAGTAATTGTCGTTCTATCGATAATATAAGCATAATATGGCTAATAATATGAGTTAGATTGATAATAATAAGAGTAATAAGTATAGAAATTGTCGTTCTGTCCATCACATAAGCGTAATATGGCTAATAATATGAGTTAGATTGATAATAATAAGAGTAATAAGTATAGTAATTGTCGTTCTATCGATCATATAAGCATAATATGGTTAATAATATTAGTTAGATTGATAATACTAAGAGTAATAAGTACAGTGATTGTCGTTCTATCGATCATATAAGCATAATATGGTTAATAATATGAGTAAGATTGATGATAATAATAGTAATAAGTATAGTAATTGTCGTTCTATCGATCACATAAGCATAATATGGCTAATAATATGAGTTAGATTGATAATAATAAGAGTAATAAGTATAGTAATTGTCGTTCTATCCATCACATAAGCATAATATGGCTAATAATATGAGTTAGATTGATAATAGTAAGAGTAATAAGTATAGTAATTGTCGTTCTATCGATCATATAAGCATAATATGGTTAATAATATGAGTTAGATTGATAATAATAAGAGCAATGAGTATAGAAATTGTCGTTCTATCGATCATATAAGCATAATATGGCTAATAATATGAATTAGATTGATAATAATAAGAGTAATAAGCATAGTAATTGTCGTCCTCTCGATCACATATAGCATAATATGGCTAATAATATGAGTTAGATTGATAATAATAAGAGTAATGAGTATAGTAATTGTCGTTCTATCGATCATATAAGCATAATATGGCTAATAATATGAGTTAGATTGATAATAATAAGAGCAATGAGTATAGTAATTGTCGTTCTATCGATAATATAAGCATAATATGGCTAATAATATGAGTTAGATTGATAATAATAAGAGTAATAAGTATAGAAATTGTCGTTCTGTCTATCACATAAGCGTAATATGGCTAATAATATGAGTTAGATTGATAATAATAAGAGTAATAAGTATAGTAATTGTCGTTCTATCGATCATATAAGCATAATATGGTTAATAATATTAGTTAGATTGATAATACTAAGAGTAATAAGTACAGTGATTGTCGTTCTATCGATCATATAAGCATAATATGGTTAATAATATGAGTAAGATTGATGATAATAAGAGTAATAAGCATAGTAATTGTCGTCCTATCGATCACATAAGCATAATATGGCTAATAATATGAGTTAGATTGATAATAATAAGAGTAATGAGTATAGTAATTGTCGTTCTATCGATCATATCTGCATAATATGGTTAATAATATGAGTTAGATTCATAATAATAATAGTAATAAGTATAGTAATTGTCGTTCTATCGATCACATAAGCATAATATGGCTAATAATATGAGTTAGATTGATAATAATAAGAGTAATAAGTATAGTAATTGTCGTTCTATCCATCACATAAGCATAATATGGCTAATAATATGAGTTAGATTGATAATAGTAAGAGTAATAAGTATAGTAATTGTCGTTCTATCGATCATATAAGCATAATATGGTTAATAATATGAGTTAGATTGATAATAATAAGAGCAATGAGTATAGAAATTGTCGTTCTATCGATCATATAAGCATAATATGGCTAATAATATGAATTAGATTGATAATAATAAGAGTAATAAGCATAGTAATTGTCGTCCTCTCGATCACATATAGCATAATATGGCTTATAATATGAGTTAGATTGATAATAATAAGAGTAATGAGTATAGTAATTGTCGTTCTATCGATCATATAAGCATAATATGGCTAATAATATGAGTTAGATTGATAATAATAAGAGCAATGAGTATAGTAATTGTCGTTCTATCGATCATATAAGCATAATATGGCTAATAATATGAGTTAGATTGATAATAATAAGAGCAATGAGTATAGTAATTGTCGTTCTATCGATAATATAAGCATAATATGGCTAATAATATGAGTTAGATTGATAATAATTGGAGTAATAAGTATAGTATTTTCGTTCTGTCGATCATATAAGCATAATATGGCTAATAATATGAGTAAGATTGATGATAATAAGAGTAATAAGCATAGTAATTGTCGTCCTATCGATCATATCTCCATAATATGGTTTATAATATGAGTTAGATTGATAATAATAAGAGTAATAAGCATAGTAATTGTCGTTCTATCGATCATATAAGCATAATATGGCTAATAATATGAGTTAGATTGATAATAATAAGAGTAATAAGCATAGTAATTGTCGTCCTCTCGATCACATAGCATAATATGGCTAATAATATGAGTTAGATTGATAATAATAAGAGTAATGAGTATAGTAATTGTCGTTCTATCGATCATATAAGCATAATATGGCTAATAATATGAGTTAGATTGATAATAATAAGAGCAATGAGTATAGTAATTGTCGTTCTATCGACCATATAAGCATAATATGGGTAATAATATTAGTTAGATTGATAATAATAAGAGCAATGAGTATAGTAATTGTCGTTCTATCGATCTTATCTGCGTAATATGGTTAGTAATATGAGTTAGATTGATAATAATAAGAGCAATGAGTATAGTAATTGTCGTTCTATCGATCATATAAGCATAATATGGCTAATAATATGAGATCGATTGATAATAATAAGAGTAATAAGTATAGCAATTGTCGTTCTATCGATCACATAAGCATAATATGGCTAATAATATGAGTTAGATTGATAATAATAAGAGTAATAAGTACAGTGATTGTCGTTCTATCGATCATATAGGCATAATATGGTTAATAATATGAGTAAGATTGATGATAATAAGAGTAATAAGCATAGTAATTGTCGTCCTATCGATCACATAAGCATAATATGGCTAATAATATGAGTTAGATTGATAATAATAAGAGTAATGAGTATAGTAATTGTCGTTCTATCGATCATATCTGCATAACATGGTTAATAATATGAGTTAGATTCATAATAATAATAGTAATAAGTATAGTAATTGTCGTTCTATCGATCACATAAGCATAATATGGCTAATAATATGAGTTAGATTGATAGTAATAAGAGTAATAAGTATAGTAATTGTCGTTCTATCGATCACATAAGCATAATATGGCTAATAATATGAGTTAGATTGATAATAATAAGAGTAATAAGTATAGTAATTATCGTTCTATCGATCACATAAGCATAATATGGCTAATAATATGAGTTAGATTGATAATAATAAGAGTAATAAGTATAGTAATTGTCGTTCTATCCATCACATAAGCGTAATATGGCTAATAATATGAGTTAGATTGATAATAATAAGAGTAATAAGTATAGTAATTGTCGTTCTATCGATCATATAAGCATAATATGGTTAATAATATTAGTTAGATTGATAATAATAAGAGTAATAAGTACAGTGATTGTCGTTCTATCGATCATATAAGCATAATATGGTTAATAATATGAGTTAGATTGATAATAGTAAGAGTAATAAGTATAGTAATTGTCGTTCTATCGATCATATCTGCATAATATGGTTAATAATATGAGTTTGATAGATAATAGTGAGTGTAATACGTATAGTAATTGTCGTTCTATCGATCACATAAGCATAATATGGCTAATAATATGAGTTAGATTGATAATAGTGAGAGTAATAAGTATAGTAATCGTCGTTCTATCGATCATATCTGCATAATATGGTTAATAATATGAGTTAGATTCATAATAATAAGAGTAATAAGTATAGTAATTGTCGTTCTATCGATCACATAAGCATAATATGGCTAATAATATGAGTAAGATTGATAATAATATGAGTAATAAGTATAGTAATTGTCGTTCTATCGATCATTTAAGCATAATATGGCTAATAATAAGAGTTTGATTGATAATAATAACAGTAATATGTACAGTAATTGTCGCTCTATCGATAATATAAGCATAATATGGCTAATAATATGAGTTAGATTGATAATACTAAGAGTAGTGAGTATAGTAATTCTCGTTCTATCGATCATATAAGCATAATATGGCTAATAATATGAGTTAGATTAATAATAATAAGAGTAATAAGTATAGTAATTGTCGTTCTATCGATCATATAAGCATAATGTGGTTAATAATATGAGTTAGATTGATAATAATATGAGTAATAAGTATAGTAATTGTCGTTCTATCGATCATTTAGGCATAATATGGCTAATAATAAGAGTTTGATTGATAATAATAACAGTAATATGTACAGTAATTGTCGCTCTATCGATAATATAAGCATAATATGGCTAATAATATGAGTTAGATTGATAATACTAAGAGTAGTGAGTATAGTAATTCTCGTTCTATCGATCATATAAGCATAATATGGCTAATAATATGAGTTAGATTAATAATAATAAGAGTAATAAGTATAGTAATTGTCGTTCTATCGATCATATAAGCATAATGTGGTTAATAATATGAGTTAGATTGATAATAATAAGAGTAATAAGTATAGTAATTGTCGTTCTATCGATAATATAAGCATAATATGGCTAATAATATGAGTTAGATTGATAATAATAAGAGCAATGAGTATAGAAATTGTCGTTCTGTCCATCACATAAGCGTAATATGGCTAATAATATGAGTTAGATTGATAATAATAAGAGTAATAAGTATAGTAATTGTCGTTCTATCGATCATATAAGCATAATATGGTTAATAATATTAGTTAGATTGATAATACTAAGAGTAATAAGTACAGTGATTGTCGTTCTATCGATCATATAAGCATAATATGGTTAATAATATGAGTAAGATTGATAATAGTAAGAGTAATAAGTATAGTAATTGTCGTTCTATCGATCATATAAGCATAATATGGTTAATAATATGAGTTAGATTGATAATAATAAGAGCAATGAGTATAGAAATTGTCGTTCTATCGATCATATAAGCATAATATGGCTAATAATATGAATTAGATTGATAATAATAAGAGTAATAAGCACAGTAATTGTCGTCCTCTCGATCACATATAGCATAATATGGCTAATAATATGAGTTAGATTGATAATAATAAGAGTAATGAGTATAGTAATTGTCGTTCTATCGATCATATAAGCATAATATGGCTAATAATATGAGTTAGATTGATAATAATAAGAGCAATGAGTATAGTAATTGTCGTTCTATCGATCATATAAGCATAATATGGCTAATAATATGAGTTAGATTGATAATAATAAGAGCAATGAGTATAGTAGTTGTCGTTCTATCGATAATATAAGCATAATATGGCTAATAATATGAGTTAGATTGATAATAATTGGAGTAATAAGTATAGTAATTTTCGTTCTGTCGATCATATAAGCATAATATGGCTAATAATATGAGTAAGATTGATGATAATAAGAGTAATAAGCATAGTAATTGTCGTCCTATCGATCATATCTCCATAATATGGTTTATAATATGAGTTAGATTGATAATAATAAGAGTAATAAGCATAGTAATTGTCGTTCTATCGATCATATAAGCATAATATGGCTAATAATATGAGTTAGATTGATAATAATAAGAGTAATAAGCATAGTAATTGTCGTCCTCTCGATCACATAGCATAATATGGCTAATAATATGAGTTAGATTGATAATAATAAGAGTAATGAGTATAGTAATTGTCGTTCTATCGATCATATAAGCATAATATGGCTAATAATATGAGTTAGATTGATAATAATAAGAGCAATGAGTATAGTAATTGTCGTTCTATCGACCATATAAGCATAATATGGGTAATAATATTAGTTAGATTGATAATAATAAGAGCAATGAGTATAGTAATTGTCGTTCTATCGATCTTATCTGCGTAATATGGTTAGTAATATGAGTTAGATTGATAATAATAAGAGCAATGAGTATAGTAATTGTCGTTCTATCGATCATATAAGCATAATATGGCTAATAATATGAGATCGATTGATAATAATAAGAGTAATAAGTATAGCAATTGTCGTTCTATCGATCACATAAGCATAATATGGCTAATAATATGAGTTAGATTGATAATAATAAGAGTAATAAGTACAGTGATTGTCGTTCTATCGATCATATAGGCATAATATGGTTAATAATATGAGTAAGATTGATGATAATAAGAGTAATAAGCATAGTAATTGTCGTCCTATCGATCACATAAGCATAATAAGGCTAATAATATGAGTTAGATTGATAATAATAAGAGTAATGAGTATAGTAATTGTCGTTCTATCGATCATATCTGCATAATATGGTTAATAATATGAGTTAGATTCATAATAATAATAGTAATAAGTATAGTAATTGTCGTTCTATCGATCACATAAGCATAATATGGCTAATAATATGAGTTAGATTGATAGTAATAAGAGTAATAAGTATAGTAATTGTCGTTCTATCGATCACATAAGCATAATATGGCTAATAATATGAGTTAGATTGATAATAATAAGAGTAATAAGTATAGTAATTATCGTTCTATCGATCACATAAGCATAATATGGCTAATAATATGAGTTAGATTGATAATAATAAGAGTAATAAGTATAGTAATTGTCGTTCTATCCATCACATAAGCGTAATATGGCTAATAATATAAGTTAGATTGATAATAATAAGAGTAATAAGTATAGTAATTGTCGTTCTATCGATCATATAAGCATAATATGGTTAATAATATTAGTTAGATTGATAATAATAAGAGTAATAAGTACAGTGATTGTCGTTCTATCGATCATATAAGCATAATATGGTTAATAATATGAGTTAGATTGATAATAGTAAGAGTAATAAGTATAGTAATTGTCGTTCTATCGATCATATCTGCATAATATGGTTAATAATATGAGTTTGATAGATAATAGTGAGTGTAATACGTATAGTAATTGTCGTTCTATCGATCACATAAGCATAATATGGCTAATAATATGAGTTAGATTGATAATAGTGAGAGTAATAAGTATAGTAATCGTCGTTCTATCGATCATATCTGCATAATATGGTTAATAATATGAGTTAGATTCATAATAATAAGAGTAATAAGTATAGTAATTGTCGTTCTATCGATCACATAAGCATAATATGGCTAATAATATGAGTAAGATTGATAATAATATGAGTAATAAGTATAGTAATTGTCGTTCTATCGATCATTTAAGCATAATATGGCTAATAATAAGAGTTTGATTGATAATAATAACAGTAATATGTACAGTAATTGTCGCTCTATCGATAATATAAGCATAATATGGCTAATAATATGAGTTAGATTGATAATACTAAGAGTAGTGAGTATAGTAATTCTCGTTCTATCGATCATATAAGCATAATATGGCTAATAATATGAGTTAGATTAATAATAATAAGAGTAATAAGTATAGTAATTGTCGTTCTATCGATCATATAAGCATAATGTGGTTAATAATATGAGTTAGATTGATAATAATATGAGTAATAAGTATAGTAATTGTCGTTCTATCGATCATTTAAGCATAATATGGCTAATAATAAGAGTTTGATTGATAATAATAACAGTAATATGTACAGTAATTGTCGCTCTATCGATAATATAAGCATAATATGGCTAATAATATGAGTTAGATTGATAATACTAAGAGTAGTGAGTATAGTAATTCTCGTTCTATCGATCATATAAGCATAATATGGCTAATAATATGAGTTAGATTAATAATAATAAGAGTAATAAGTATAGTAATTGTCGTTCTATCGATCATATAAGCATAATGTGGTTAATAATATGAGTTAGATTGATAATAATAAGAGTAATAAGTATAGTAATTGTCGTTCTATCGATAATATAAGCATAATATGGCTAATAATATGAGTTAGATTGATAATACTAAGAGTAGTGAGTATAGTAATTCTCGTTCTATCGATCATATAAGCATAATATGGCTAATTATATGAGTTAGATTAATAATAGTAAGAGTAATAAGTATAGTAATTGTCGTTCTATCGATAATATAAGCATAATATGGCTAATAATATGAGTTAGATTGATAATACTAAGAGTAGTGAGTATAGTAATTCTCGTTCTATCGATCATATAAGCATAATATGGCTAATAATATGAGTTAGATTGATAATAATAAGAGCAATGAGTATAGTAATTGTCGTTCTATCGATCATATAAGCATAATATGGTTAATAATATTAGTTAGATTGATAATAATAAGAGTAATAAGTACAGTGATTGTCGTTCTATCGATCATATAAGCATAATATGGTTAATAATATGAGTAAGATTGATGATAATAAGAGTAATAAGCATAGTAATTGTCGTCCTATCGATCACATAAGCATAATATGGCTAATAATATGAGTTAGATTGATAATAATAAGAGCAATGAGTATAGTAATTGTCGTTCTATCGATCATATAAGCATAATATGGCTAATAATATGAGTTAGATTGATAATAATAAGAGTAATAAGTATAGTAATTGTCGTTCTATCCATCACATAAGCATAATATGGCTAATAATATGAGTTAGATTGATAATAGTAAGAGTAATAAGTATAGTAATTGTCGTTCTATCGATCATATAAGCATAATATGGTTAATAATATGAGTTAGATTGATAATAATAAGAGCAATGAGTATAGAAATTGTCGTTCTATCGATCATATAAGCATAATATGGCTAATAATATGAATTAGATTGATAATAATAAGAGTAATAAGCATAGTAATTGTCGTCCTCTCGATCACATATAGCATAATATGGCTAATAATATGAGTTAGATTGATAATAATAAGAGTAATGAGTATAGTAATTGTCGTTCTATCGATCATATAAGCATAATATGGCTAATAATATGAGTTAGATTGATAATAATAAGAGCAATGAGTATAGTAATTGTCGTTCTATCGATCATATAAGCATAATATGGCTAATAATATGAGTTAGATTGATAATAATAAGAGCAACGAGTATAGTAATTGTCGTTCTATCGATCATATCTGCGTAATATGGTTAATAATATGAGGTAGATTGATAATAATAAGAGTAATAAGCATAGTAATTGTCGTTCTATCGATCATATAAGCATAATATGGCTAATAATATGAGTTAGATTGATAATAATAAGAGCAATGAGTGTAGTAATTGTCGTTCTATCGATCATATCTGCGTAATATGGTTAATAATATGAGTTAGATTCGTAACAATAAGAGTAATAAGTATAGTAATTGTCGTTCTATCGATCACATAAGCATAATGTGGCTAATAATATGAGTTAGATTCATAATAATAATAGTAATAAGTATAGTAATTGTCGTTCTATCGATCATTTAAGCATAATATGGCTATTAATATGAGTTAGATTGATAACGATAAAAGTAATAAGTATAGTAATTGCAGTTCTGTCGATCATATAAGCATAATATGACTAATAATATGAGTTAGATTGATAATAATAAGAGTAATAATTATAGTAATTGTCGTTCTATCGATCGTATAAGCATAATATGGCTAATAATATGAGTTAGATTGATAACGGTAAGAGCAATATGTATAGTAATTGTCGTTCTATCGATCATATAAGCATAATATGTCTAATAATATGAGTTAGATTGATAATAATAAGAGTAATAAGTATAGTAATGGTCGTTCTATCGATCATATCTGCATAATATGGTTAATAATATGAGTTTGATTGATAATAGTGAGTGTAATACGTATAGTAATTGTCGTTCTATCGATCACATAAGCATAATATGGCTAATAATATGAGTTAGATTGATAATAGTGAGAGTAATAAGTATAGTAATTGTCGTTCTATCGATCACATAAGCATAATATGGCTAATAATATGAGTTAGATTGATAATAATAAGAGTAATAAGTATAGTAATTGTCGTTCTATCGATCACATAAGCATAATATGGCTAATAATATGAGTTAGATTGATAATAATAAGAGTAATAAGTATAGTAATTATCGTTCTATCGATCACATAAGCATAATATGGCTAATAATATGAGTTAGATTGATAATAATAAGAGTAATAAGTATCGTAATTGTCGTTCTATCCATCACATAAGCATAATATGGCTAATAATATGAGTTAGATTGATAATAGTAAGAGTAATAAGTATAGTAATTGTCGTTCTATCGATCATATAAGCATAATATGGTTAATAATATTAGTTATATTGATAATAATAAGAGGAATAAGTATAGTAATTGTCGGTCTATCGATCATATAAGCATAATATGGCTAATAATATGAGTTAGATTGATAATAATAAGAGCAATGAGTATAGAAATTGTCGTTCTATCGATCATATAAGCATAATATGGCTAATAATATGAGTTAGATAGATAATAATAAGAGTAATACGTATAGTAATTTTCGTTCTGTCGATCATATAAGCATAATATGGCTAATAATATGAGTAAGATTGATGATAATAAGAGTAATAAGCATAGTAATTGTCGTCCTATCGATCATATCTGCATAATATGGTTAATAATATGAGTTAGATTGATAATAGTGTGTGTAATAGGTATAGTAATTGTCGTTCTATCGATCATATTAGTATAATATGGTTAATAATATGAGTTAGATTGATAATAATAAGAGAGGTGAGTATAGTCATTGTCGTTCTATCGATCATATTAGCATAATATGGTTAATAATATGAGCTAGATTGATAATAATAAGAGAAGTGAGTATAGTCATTGTCGTTCGATCGATCATATAAGCATAATATGGCTAATACTACGAGTAAGATTGATAATAATAAGAGAAGTGAGTATAGTCATTGTAGTTCTATCGATCATATCTGCATAATATGGTTAATAATATGAGTTAGATTGATAACAATAAGAGTAATAAGTATAGTAAATGTCGTGCTATCGATCATATCTGCATAATATGGGTAATAATATGAGTTAGATTTATAATAGTATTAAGAGTAATAAGTATAGCTATTGTCGTTCTATCGATCATATGTGCATAATATGGTTAATAATATGAGTTAGATTGATAACAGTGAGTGTAATGGGTATAGTAATTGTCGTTCTGTCGATCACATAAGCATAATATGGCTAATAATCTGAGTTAGATTGGTAATAGTAAGAGTAATAAGTGTAGTAAATGTCGTGCTATCGATCATATCTGCATAATATGGTTAATAATATGAGTTAGATTCATAATAATAAGAGTAATGAGTATAGTAATTGTCGTTCTATCGATCATATTTGCATAATGTGGTTAATAATATGAGTTAGATTGATAACAGTGAGTGTAATAAGTATAGTAATTGTCTTTCTATCGATCATATTAGCATAATATGGCTAATAATATGAGTTAGGCTGATAATAATGAGAGTAATAAGTATAGTAATTGTCGTTCTGTCGATCATATAAGCATAATATGGCTAATAATATGAATTAGATTGATAATAATAAGAGAAATGAATATAGTAATTGTCGTTCTACCGATCATATAAGCATAATATGGCTAATAATATGAGTTAGATTGATAATAATAAGAGAAATGAATATAGTAACTGTCGTTCTATCGATCATATAAGCATAATATGGCTAATAATATGAGTTAGATTGATAATAATAAGAGTAAGGAGTATACTAATTGTAGTTCTATCGATCATATCTGCATAATATTGTTAATAATATGAGTTAGATTGATAACAATAAGAGTAATAAGTACAGTAAATGTCGTGCTATCCATCATATCTGCATAATATGGTTAATAATATGAGTTAGATTGATAATAGTGAGTGTAATAAGTATAGTAATTGTCGTTCTATCGATCATATTAGCATAATATGGTTAATAATATTAGTTAGAGTGATAATAGTGAGTGTAATGAGTATAGTAATTGTCGTTCTGGCGATCATATAAGCATAATATGGCTAATAATATGAGTTAGATTGATAATAATAAGAGTAATAAGTATAGTAATTGTCGTTCTATCGATCACATAAGCATAATACGGCTAATAATATGAGTTAGATTGATAATAATAAGAGTAATAAGTATAGTAATTGTCGTTCTACCGTTCATATCTGCATAATATGGTTAATAATATTAGTTAGATTGATAATAATAAGAGTAATAAGTACAGTGATTGTCGTTCTATCGATCATATAAGCATAATATGGTTAATAATATGAGTAAGATTGATGATAATAAGAGTAATAAGCATAGTAATTGTCGTCCTATCGATCACATAAGCATAATATGGCTAATAATATGAGTTAGATTGATAATAATAAGAGCAATGAGTATAGTAATTGTCGTTCTATCGATCATATAAGCATAATATGGCTAATAATATGAGTTAGATTGATAATAATAAGAGTAATAAGTATAGTAATTGTCGTTCTATCCATCACATAAGCATAATATGGCTAATAATATGAGTTAGATTGATAATAGTAAGAGTAATAAGTATAGTAATTGTCGTTCTATCGATCATATAAGCATAATATGGTTAATAATATGAGTTAGATTGATAATAATAAGAGCAATGAGTATAGAAATTGTCGTTCTATCGATCATATAAGCATAATATGGCTAATAATATGAATTAGATTGATAATAATAAGAGTAATAAGCATAGTAATTGTCGTCCTCTCGATCACATATAGCATAATATGGCTAATAATATGAGTTAGATTGATAATAATAAGAGTAATGAGTATAGTAATTGTCGTTCTATCGATCATATAAGCATAATATGGCTAATAATATGAGTTAGATTGATAATAATAAGAGCAATGAGTATAGTAATTGTCGTTCTATCGATCATATAAGCATAATATGGCTAATAATATGAGTTAGATTGATAATAATAAGAGCAACGAGTATAGTAATTGTCGTTCTATCGATCATATCTGCGTAATATGGTTAATAATATGAGGTAGATTGATAATAATAAGAGTAATAAGCATAGTAATTGTCGTTCTATCGATCATATAAGCATAATATGGCTAATAATATGAGTTAGATTGATAATAATAAGAGCAATGAGTGTAGTAATTGTCGTTCTATCGATCATATCTGCGTAATATGGTTAATAATATGAGTTAGATTCGTAACAATAAGAGTAATAAGTATAGTAATTGTCGTTCTATCGATCACATAAGCATAATGTGGCTAATAATATGAGTTAGATTCATAATAATAATAGTAATAAGTATAGTAATTGTCGTTCTATCGATCATTTAAGCATAATATGGCTATTAATATGAGTTAGATTGATAACGATAAAAGTAATAAGTATAGTAATTGCAGTTCTGTCGATCATATAAGCATAATATGACTAATAATATGAGTTAGATTGATAATAATAAGAGTAATAATTATAGTAATTGTCGTTCTATCGATCGTATAAGCATAATATGGCTAATAATATGAGTTAGATTGATAACGGTAAGAGCAATATGTATAGTAATTGTCGTTCTATCGATCATATAAGCATAATATGTCTAATAATATGAGTTAGATTGATAATAATAAGAGTAATAAGTATAGTAATGGTCGTTCTATCGATCATATCTGCATAATATGGTTAATAATATGAGTTTGATTGATAATAGTGAGTGTAATACGTATAGTAATTGTCGTTCTATCGATCACATAAGCATAATATGGCTAATAATATGAGTTAGATTGATAATAGTGAGAGTAATAAGTATAGTAATTGTCGTTCTATCGATCACATAAGCATAATATGGCTAATAATATGAGTTAGATTGATAATAATAAGAGTAATAAGTATAGTAATTGTCGTTCTATCGATCACATAAGCATAATATGGCTAATAATATGAGTTAGATTGATAATAATAAGAGTAATAAGTATAGTAATTATCGTTCTATCGATCACATAAGCATAATATGGCTAATAATATGAGTAAGATTGATGATAATAAGAGTAATAAGCATAGTAATTGTCGTCCTATCGATCATATCTGCATAATATGGTTAATAATATGAGTTAGATTGATAATAGTGTGTGTAATAGGTATAGTAATTGTCGTTCTATCGATCATATTAGTATAATATGGTTAATAATATGAGTTAGATTGATAATAATAAGAGAGGTGAGTATAGTCATTGTCGTTCTATCGATCATATTAGCATAATATGGTTAATAATATGAGCTAGATTGATAATAATAAGAGAAGTGAGTATAGTCATTGTCGTTCGATCGATCATATAAGCATAATATGGCTAATACTACGAGTAAGATTGATAATAATAAGAGAAGTGAGTATAGTCATTGTAGTTCTATCGATCATATCTGCATAATATGGTTAATAATATGAGTTAGATTGATAACAATAAGAGTAATAAGTATAGTAAATGTCGTGCTATCGATCATATCTGCATAATATGGGTAATAATATGAGTTAGATTTATAATAGTATTAAGAGTAATAAGTATAGCTATTGTCGTTCTATCGATCATATGTGCATAATATGGTTAATAATATGAGTTAGATTGATAACAGTGAGTGTAATGGGTATAGTAATTGTCGTTCTGTCGATCACATAAGCATAATATGGCTAATAATCTGAGTTAGATTGGTAATAGTAAGAGTAATAAGTGTAGTAAATGTCGTGCTATCGATCATATCTGCATAATATGGTTAATAATATGAGTTAGATTCATAATAATAAGAGTAATGAGTATAGTAATTGTCGTTCTATCGATCATATTTGCATAATGTGGTTAATAATATGAGTTAGATTGATAACAGTGAGTGTAATAAGTATAGTAATTGTCTTTCTATCGATCATATTAGCATAATGTGGTTAATAATATGAGTTAGATTGATAACAGTGAGTGTAATAAGTATAGTAATTGTCTTTCTATCGATCATATTAGCATAATATGGCTAATAATATGAGTTAGGCTGATAATAATGAGAGTAATAAGTATAGTAATAGTCGTTCTGTCGATCATATAAGCATAATATGTCTAATAATATGAGTTAGATTGATAACAATAAGGGAAATGAATATAGTAATTGTCGTTCTATCGATCATATAAGCTTAATATTGCTAATAATATGAGTTAGATTGATAATAATAAGAGTAATGAGTATACTAATTGTAGTTCTATCGATCATATCTGTATAATATGGTTAATAATATGAGTTAGATTGATAATAATAAGAGTAATAAGTATAGTAAATGTCGTGCTATCGATCATATCTGCATAATATGGTTAATAATATGAGTTAGATTGATAATAATAAGAGTAGTAAGTGTAGTAAATGTCGTGCTATCGATCATATCTGCATAATATGGTTAATAATATGAGTTAGATTGATAATAGTGTGTGTAATAGGTATAGTAATTGTCGTTCTATCGATCATATTAGTATAATATGGTTAATAATATGAGTTAGATTGATAATAATAAGAGAGGTGAGTATAGTCATTGTCGTTCTATCGATCATATTAGCATAATATGGTTAATAATATGAGCTAGATTGAAAATAATAAGAGAAGTGAGTATAGTCATTGTCGTTCGATCGATCATATAAGCATAATATGGCTAATACTATGAGTAAGATTGATAATAATAAGAGAAGTGAGTATAGTCATTGTAGTTCTATCGATCATATCTGCATAATATGGTTAATAATATGAGTTAGATTGATAACAATAAGAGTAATAAGTATAGTAAATGTCGTGCTATCGATCATATCTGCATAATATGGGTAATAATATGAGTTAGATTTATAATAGTGAGTGTAATAAGTATAGTAATTGTCGTTCTATCGATCATATTAGCATATTATGGCTAATAATATGAGTTAGGCTGATAATAATGAGAGTAATAAGTATAGTAATTGTCGTTCTGTCGATCACATAAGCATAATATGGCTAATAATCTGAGTTAGATTGGTAATAGTAAGAGTAATAAGTGTAGTAAATGTCGTGCTATCGATCATATCTGCATAATATGGTTAATAATATGAGTTAGATTGATAATAATAAGAGAAGTGAGTATAGTCATTGTCGTTCGATCGATCATATAAGCATAATATGGCTAATGATATGAGTTAGATTGATAACGATAAGAGTAATAAGTATAGTAAATGTCGTGCTATCGATCATATCTGCATAATATGGTTAATAATATGAGTTAGATTGATAATAGTATTAAGAGTAATAAGTATAGTTATTGTCGTTCTATCGATCATATGTGCATAATATGGTTAATAATATGAGTTAGATTGATAACGGTGAGTGTAATGGGTATAGTAATTGTCGTTCTGTCGATCACATAAGCATAATATGGCTAATAATCTGAGTTAGATTGGTAATAGTAAGAGTAATAAGTGTAGTAAATGTCGTGCTATCGATCATATCTGCATAATATGGTTAATAATATGAGTTAGATTCATAATAATAAGAGTAATGAGTATAGTAATTGTCGTTCTATCGATCATATTTGCATAATGTGGTTAATAATATGAGTTAGATTGATAACAGTGAGTGTAATAAGTATAGTAATTGTCTTTCTATCGATCATATAAGCATAATATGGCTAATAATATGAGTTAGATTGATAATAATAAGAGAAATGAATATAGTAATTGTCGTTCTATCGATCATATTAGCATAATATGGTTAATAATATGAGCTAGATTGATAATAATAAGAGTAATGAGTATAGTAATTGTCGTTCTATCGTTCATATAAGCATAATATGGCTAATAATATGAGTTAGGCTGATGATAATAAGTGTAATGAGTACAGTAATTGTCGTTCTATCGATCGTATTTGCATAATATGGTTAATAATATGAGTTAGATTGATAACAGTGAGTGTAATAAGTATAGTAATTGTCGTTCTGTCGATCATATAAGCATAATATAGCTAATAATATGAGTTAGATCGATAATAATAAGAGTAATAAGTGTAGTAAATGTCATGCTATCGATCATATCCGCATAATATGGTCAATAATATGAGTTAGATTGATAATAGTGAGTGTAATAGGTATAGTAATTGTCGGTCTATCGATCATATTAGTATAATATGGTTAATAATATGAGTTAGATTGATAATAATAAGAGAAGTGAGTATAGTAATTGTCGTTCGATCGATCATATAAGCATAATATGGCTAATAATATGAGTAAGATTGATAATAATAAGAGAAGTGAGTATAGTCATTGTCGTTCGATCGATCATATAAGCATAATATGGTTAATAATATGATTTAGATTGATAACAGTGAGTGTAATAAGTATAGTAATTGTCGTTCTATCGATTATATAAGCATAATATGGCTAATAATATGAGTTAGATTGATAATAATAAGAGAAGTGAGTATAGTCATTGTCGTTCGATCGATCATATAAGCATAATATGGCTAATGATATGAGTTAGATTGATAACGATAAGAGTAATAAGTATAGTAAATGTCGTGCTGTCGATCATATCTGCATAATATGGTTAATAATATGAGTTAGATTGATAATAGTGAGTGTAATAACTATAGTAATTGTCGTTCTATCGATCATATTAGCATAATATGGTTAATAATATGAGTTAGATTGATAACAGTGAGTGTAATAAGTATAGTAATTGTCGTTCTATCGATTATATAAGCATAATATGGCTAATAATATGAGTTAGATTGATACTAATAAGAGAAGTGAGTATAGTCATTGTCGTTCGATCGATCATATAAGCATAATATGGCTAATGATATGAGTTAGATTGATAATAATAAGAGTAATAGGTATAGTAATTATCGTTCTACCGATCATATAAGCATAATATGGCTAATAATATGAGTTAGATTGATAATAATAAGAGTCATGAATATAGTAATTGTCGTTCTATCGATCATATAAGCATAATATGGCTAATAATATGAGTTAGATTGATAATAATAAGAGTAATGAGTATACTAATTGTAGTTCTATCGATCATATCTGCATACTATGGTTAATAATATGAGTTAGATTGATAACAATAAGAGTAATAAGTATAGTAAATGTCGCGCTATCGATCATATCTGCATAATATGGTTAATAATATGAGTTAGATTCATAATAGTATTAAGAGTAATAAGTATAGTTATTGTAGTTCTATCGATCATATGTGCATAATATGGTTAATAATATGAGTTAGATTGATAACAGTGAGTGTAATGGGTATAGTAATTGTCGTTCTGTCGATCACATAAGCATAATATGGCTAATAATCTGAGTTAGATTGGTAATAGTAAGAGTAATAAGTGTAGTAAATGTCGTGCTATCGATCATATCTGCATAATATGGTTAATAATATGAGTTAGATTCATAATAATAAGAGTAATAAGTATAGTATTTGTCGTTCTATCGATCACATAAGCATAATATGGCTAATAATATGAGTTAGATTGATAACAATGAGCGTAATAGGTATAGTAATTGTCGTTCTATCGATCATATTAGCATAATATGGTTAATTATATGAGTTAGATTGATAATAATAAGAGAAATGAGTATAGTAATTGTCTTTCTATCGTTCATATAAGCATAATATGGCTTATAATATGAGTTAGGCTGATAATAATAAGAGTAATGAGTATAGTAATTGTCGTTCTATCGATCATATTTGCACAATGTGGTTAATAATATGAGTTAGATTGATAACAGTGAGTGTAATAAGTATAGAAATTGTCTTTCTATCGATCATATAAGCATAATATGGCTAATAATATGAGTTAGATTGATAATAATAAGAGTAAGGAGTATACTAATTGTAGTTCTATCGATCATATCTGCATAATATTGTTAATAATATGAGTTAGATTGATAACAATAAGAGTAATAAGTACAGTAAATGTCGTGCTATCCATCATATCTGCATAATATGGTTAATAATATGAGTTAGATTGATAATAGTGAGTGTAATAAGTATAGTAATTGTCGTTCTATCGATCATATTAGCATAATATGGTTAATAATATTAGTTAGAGTGATAATAGTGAGTGTAATGAGTATAGTAATTGTCGTTCTGGCGATCATATAAGCATAATATGGCTAATAATATGAGTTAGATTGATAATAATAAGAGTAATAAGTATAGTAATTGTCGTTCTATCGATCACATAAGCATAATACGGCTAATAATATGAGTTAGATTGATAATAATAAGAGTAATAAGTATAGTAATTGTCGTTCTACCGTTCATATCTGCATAATATGGTTAATAATATGAGTTAGATTGATAATAGTGAGTGTAATAAGTATAGTAATTGTCGTTATATCGATCATATCTGCATAATATGGTTAATAATATGAGTTAGATTGATAATAGTGAGTGTAATAAGTATAGAAATTGTCGTTCTATCGATCATATTAGCATAATATGGTTAATAACATGAGTCAGATTGATAATAATAAGTGTAATGAGTACAGTAATTGTCGTTCTATCGTTCATATAAGCATAACATGGCTAATAATATGAGTTAGATTGATAATAATAAGAGTAATGAGTATGGTAATTGTCGTCTATCGATCATATAAGCATAATATGGCTAATAATATGAGTTAGGCTGATAATAATGAGAGTAATAAGTATAGTAATAGTCGTTCTGTCGATCATATAAGCATAATATGTCTAATAATATGAGTTAGATTGATAACAATAAGGGAAATGAATATAGTAATTGTCGTTCTATCGATCATATAAGCTTAATATGGCTAATAATATGAGTTAGATTGATAATAATAAGAGTAATGAGTATACTAATTGTAGTTCTATCGATCATATCTGTATAATATGGTTAATAATATGAGTTAGATTGATAATAATAAGAGTAA
This sequence comes from Megachile rotundata, assembly GCF_050947335.1. Taxonomy (NCBI): domain Eukaryota; kingdom Metazoa; phylum Arthropoda; class Insecta; order Hymenoptera; family Megachilidae; genus Megachile; species Megachile rotundata. The sequence goes on from NW_027473406.1 coordinate 92,190, forward strand.
TAAGTATAGTAAATGTCGTGCTATCGATCATATCTGCATAATATGGTTAATAATATGAGTTAGATTGATAATAATAAGAGTAGTAAGTGTAGTAAATGTCGTGCTATCGATCATATCTGCATAATATGGTTAATAATATGAGTTAGATTGATAATAGTGTGTGTAATAGGTATAGTAATTGTCGTTCTATCGATCATATTAGTATAATATGGTTAATAATATGAGTTAGATTGATAATAATAAGAGAGGTGAGTATAGTCATTGTCGTTCTATCGATCATATTAGCATAATATGGTTAATAATATGAGCTAGATTGATAATAATAAGAGAAGTGAGTATAGTCATTGTCGTTCGATCGATCATATAAGCATAATATGGCTAATACTATGAGTAAGATTGATAATAATGAGAGAAGTGAGTATAGTCATTGTAGTTCTATCGATCATATCTGCATAATATGGTTAATAATATGAGTTAGATTGATAACAATAAGAGTAATAAGTATAGTAAATGTCGTGCTATCGATCATATCTGCATAATATGGGTAATAATATGAGTTAGATTTATAATAGTATTAAGAGTAATAAGTATAGCTATTGTCGTTCTATCGATCATATGTGCATAATATGGTTAATAATATGAGTTAGATTGATAACAGTGAGTGTAATGGGTATAGTAATTGTCGTTCTGTCGATCACATAAGCATAATATGGCTAATAATCTGAGTTAGATTGGTAATAGTAAGAGTAATAAGTGTAGTAAATGTCGTGCTATCGATCATATCTGCATAATATGGTTAATAATATGAGTTAGATTCATAATAATAAGAGTAATGAGTATAGTAATTGTCGTTCTATCGATCATATTTGCATAATGTGGTTAATAATATGAGTTAGATTGATAACAGTGAGTGTAATAAGTATAGTAATTGTCTTTCTATCGATCATATAAGCATAATATGGCTAATAATATGAGTTAGATTGATAATAATAAGAGAAATGAATATAGTAATTGTCGTTCTATCGATCATATTAGCATAATATGGTTAATAATATGAGCTAGATTGATAATAATAAGAGTAATGAGTATAGTAATTGTCGTTCTATCGTTCATATAAGCATAATATGGCTAATAATATGAGTTAGGCTGATGATAATAAGTGTAATGAGTACAGTAATTGTCGTTCTATCGATCGTATTTGCATAATATGGTTAATAATATGAGTTAGATTGATAACAGTGAGTGTAATAAGTATAGTAATTGTCATTCTGTCGATCATATAAGCATAATATAGCTAATAATATGAGTTAGATCGATAATAATAAGAGTAATAAGTGTAGTAAATGTCATGCTATCGATCATATCCGCATAATATGGTCAATAATATGAGTTAGATTGATAATAGTGAGTGTAATAGGTATAGTAATTGTCGGTCTATCGATCATATTAGTATAATATGGTTAATAATATGAGTTAGATTGATAATAATAAGAGAAGTGAGTATAGTAATTGTCGTTCGATCGATCATATAAGCATAATATGGCTAATAATATGAGTAAGATTGATAATAATAAGAGAAGTGAGTATAGTCATTGTCGTTCGATCGATCATATAAGCATAATATGGGTAATAATATGAGTAAGATTGATAATAATAAGAGAAGTGAGTATAGTCATTGTCGTTCGATCGATCATATACGCATAATATGGCTAATGATATGAGTTAGATTGATAATAATAAGAGTAATGAGTATACTAATTGTAGTTCTATCGATCATATCTGCATAATATGGTTAATAATATGAGTTAGATTGATAATAATAAGAGAAGTGAGTATAGTCATTGTCGTTCGATCGATCATATAAGCATAATATGGCTAATGATATGAGTTAGATTGATAACGATAAGAGTAATAAGTATAGTAAATGTCGTGCTATCGATCATATCTGCATAATATGGTTAATAATATGAGTTAGATTGATAATAGTATTAAGAGTAATAAGTATAGTTATTGTCGTTCTATCGATCATATGTGCATAATATGGTTAATAATATGAGTTAGATTGATAACAGTGAGTGTAATGGGTATAGTAATTGTCGTTCTGTCGATCACATAAGCATAATATGGCTAATAATCTGAGTTAGATTGGTAATAGTAAGAGTAATAAGTGTAGTAAATGTCGTGCTATCGATCATATCTGCATAATATGGTTAATAATATGAGTTAGATTCATAATAATAAGAGTAATGAGTATAGTAATTGTCGTTCTATCGATCATATTTGCATAATGTGGTTAATAATATGAGTTAGATTGATAACAGTGAGTGTAATAAGTATAGTAATTGTCTTTCTATCGATCATATAAGCATAATATGGCTAATAATATGAGTTAGATTGATAATAATAAGAGAAATGAATATAGTAATTGTCGTTCTATCGATCATATTAGCATAATATGGTTAATAATATGAGCTAGATTGATAATAATAAGAGTAATGAGTATAGTAATTGTCGTTCTATCGTTCATATAAGCATAATATGGCTAATAATATGAGTTAGGCTGATGATAATAAGTGTAATGAGTACAGTAATTGTCGTTCTATCGATCGTATTTGCATAATATGGTTAATAATATGAGTTAGATTGATAACAGTGAGTGTAATAAGTATAGTAATTGTCGTTCTGTCGATCATATAAGCATAATATAGCTAATAATATGAGTTAGATCGATAATAATAAGAGTAATAAGTGTAGTAAATGTCATGCTATCGATCATATCCGCATAATATGGTCAATAATATGAGTTAGATTGATAATAGTGAGTGTAATAGGTATAGTAATTGTCGGTCTATCGATCATATTAGTATAATATGGTTAATAATATGAGTTAGATTGATAATAATAAGAGAAGTGAGTATAGTAATTGTCGTTCGATCGATCATATAAGCATAATATGGCTAATAATATGAGTAAGATTGATAATAATAAGAGAAGTGAGTATAGTCATTGTCGTTCGATCGATCATATAAGCATAATATGGTTAATAATATGAGTTAGATTGATAACAGTGAGTGTAATAAGTATAGTAATTGTCGTTCTATCGATTATATAAGCATAATATGGCTAATAATATGAGTTAGATTGATAATAATAAGAGAAGTGAGTATAGTCATTGTCGTTCGATCGATCATATAAGCATAATATGGCTAATGATATGAGTTAGATTGATAACGATAAGAGTAATAAGTATAGTAAATGTCGTGCTGTCGATCATATCTGCATAATATGGTTAATAATATGAGTTAGATTGATAATAGTGAGTGTAATAACTATAGTAATTGTCGTTCTATCGATCATATTAGCATAATATGGTTAATAATATGAGTTAGATTGATAACAGTGAGTGTAATAAGTATAGTAATTGTCGTTCTATTGATTATATAAGCATAATATGGCTAATAATATGAGTTAGATTGATAATAATAAGAGAAGTGAGTATAGTCATTGTCGTTCGATCGATCATATAAGCATAATATGGCTAATGATATGAGTTAGATTGATAATAATAAGAGTAATAGGTATAGTAATTATCGTTCTACCGATCATATAAGCATAATATGGCTAATAATATGAGTTAGATTGATAATAATAAGAGTCATGAATATAGTAATTGTCGTTCTATCGATCATATAAGCATAATATGGCTAATAATATGAGTTAGATTGATAATAATAAGAGTAATGAGTATACTAATTGTAGTTCTATCGATCATATCTGCATACTATGGTTAATAATATGAGTTAGATTGATAACAATAAGAGTAATAAGTATAGTAAATGTCGCGCTATCGATCATATCTGCATAATATGGTTAATAATATGAGTTAGATTCATAATAGTATTAAGAGTAATAAGTATAGTTATTGTAGTTCTATCGATCATATGTGCATAATATGGTTAATAATATGAGTTAGATTGATAACAGTGAGTGTAATGGGTATAGTAATTGTCGTTCTGTCGATCACATAAGCATAATATGGCTAATAATCTGAGTTAGATTGGTAATAGTAAGAGTAATAAGTGTAGTAAATGTCGTGCTATCGATCATATCTGCATAATATGGTTAATAATATGAGTTAGATTCATAATAATAAGAGTAATAAGTATAGTATTTGTCGTTCTATCGATCACATAAGCATAATATGGCTAATAATATGAGTTAGATTGATAACAATGAGAGTAATAGGTATAGTAATTGTCGTTCTATCGATCATATTAGCATAATATGGTTAATTATATGAGTTAGATTGATAATAATAAGAGAAATGAGTATAGTAATTGTCTTTCTATCGTTCATATAAGCATAATATGGCTTATAATATGAGTTAGGCTGATAATAATAAGAGTAATGAGTATAGTAATTGTCGTTCTATCGATCGTATTTGCATAATATGGTTAATAATATGAGTTAGATTGATAACAGTGAGTGTAATAAGTATAGTAATTGTCGTTCTGTCGATCATATAAGCATAATATAGCTAATAATATGAGTTAGATCGATAATAATAAGAGTAATAAATGTAGTAAATGTCATGCTATCGATCATATCCGCATAATATGGTCAATAATATGAGTTAGATTGATAATAGTGAGTGTAATAGGTATAGTAATTGTCGTTCTATCGATCGGATTAGTATAATATGGTTAATAATATGAGTTAGATTGATAATAATAAGAGAAGTGAGTATAGTCATTGTCGTTCAATCGATCATATAAGCATAATATGGCTAATAATATGAGTAAGATTGATAATAATAAGAGAAGTGAGTATAGTCATTGTCGTTCGATCGATCATATAAGCATAATATGGCTAATAATATGAGTAAGATTGATAATAACAAGAGAAGTGAGTATAGTCATTGTCGTTCGATCGATCATATAAGCATAATATGGCTAATGATATGAGTTAGATTGATAATAATAAGAGTAATGAGTATACTAATTGTAGTTCTATCGATCATATCTGCATAATATGGTTAATAATATGAGTTAGATTGATAATAATAAGAGAAGTGAGTATAGTCATTGTCGTTCGATCGATCATATAAGCATAATATGGCTAATGATATGAGTTAGATTGATAACAATAAGAGTAATAAGTATAGTAAATGTCGTGCTATCGATCATATCTGCATAATATGGTTAATAATATGAGTTAGATTGATAATAGTGAGTGTAATAAGTATAGTAATTGTCGTTCTATCGATCATATTAGCATAATATGGCTAATAATATGAGTTAGGCTGATAATAATGAGAGTAATAAGTATAGTAATTGTCGTTCTGTCGATCATATAAGCATAATATGGCTAATAATATGAATTAGATTGATAATAATAAGAGAAATGAATATAGTAATTGTCGTTCTATCGGTCATATAAGCATAATATGGCTAATAATATGAGTTAGATTGATAATAATAAGAGAAGTGAGTATAGTCATTTTCGTTCGATCGATCATATAAGCATAATATGGCTAATGATATGAGTTAGATTGATAATAATAAGAGTAATAGGTATAGTAATTATCGTTCTACCGATCATATAAGCATAATATGGCTAATAATATGAGTTAGATTGATAATAATAAGAGTAATGAATATAGTGATTGTCGTTCTATCGATCATATAAGCATAATATGGCTAATAATATGAGTTAGATTGATAATAATAAGAGTAATGAGTATACTAATTGTAGTTCTATCGATCATATCTGCATACTATAGTTAATAATATGAGTTAGATTGATAACAATAAGAGTAATAAGTATAGTAAATGTCGTGCTATCGATCTTATCTGCATAATATGGTTAATAATATGAGTTAGATTCATAATAGTATTAAGAGTAATAAGTATAGTTATTGTCGTTCTATCGATCATATGTGCATAATATGGTTAATAATATGAGTTAGATTGATAACAGTGAGTGTAATGGGTATAGTAATTGTCGTTCTGTCAATCACATAAGCATAATATGGCTAATAATCTGAGTTAGATTGGTAATAGTAAGAGTAATAAGTGTAGTAAATGTCGTGCTATCGATCATATCTGCATAATATGGTTAATAATATGAGTTAGATTGATAATAATAAGAGTAATAGGTATAGTAATTATCGTTCTACCGATCATATAAGCATAATATGGCTAATAATATGAGTTAGATTGATAATAATAAGAGTAATGAATATAGTGATTGTCGTTCTATCGATCATATAAGCATAATATGGCTAATAATATGAGTTAGATTGATAATAATAAGAGTAATGAGTATACTAATTGTAGTTCTATCGATCATATCTGCATAATATGGTTAATAATATGAGTTAGATTCATAATAATAAGAGTAATAAGTATAGTAATTGTCGTTCTATCGATCGTATGTGCATAATATGGTTAATAATATGAGTTAGATTGATAACAGTGAGCGTAATAAGTATAGTAATTGTCGTTCTGTCGATCACATAAGCATAATATGGCTAATAATCTGAGTTAGATTGATAATAATAAGAGTAATAAGTGTAGTAAATGGCGTGCTATCGATCATATCTGCATAATATGGTTAATAATATGAGTTAGATTCATAATAGTATTAAGAGTAATAAGTATAGTAATTGTCGTTCTATCGATCATATAAGCATAATATGGCTAATAATATGAGTTAGATTGATAATAATAAGAGAAATGAGTATAGTAATTGTCTTTCTATCGATCATATCTGCATAATATGGTTAATAATATGAGTTAGATTGATAATAGTGAGTGTAATAAGTATAGTAATTGTCGTTCTATCGATCATATTAGCATAATATGGCTTATAATATGAGTTAGGCTGATAATAATAAGAGTAATGAGTATAGTAATTGTCGTTCTATCGATCATATTTGCATAATGTGGTTAATAATATGAGTTAGATTGATAACAGTGAGTGTAATAAGTATAGTAATTGTCTTTCTATCGATCATATAAGCATAATATGGCTAATAATATGAGTTAGATTGATAATAATAAGAGAAATGAATATAGTAATTGTCGTTCTATCGATCATATTAGCATAATATGGTTAATAATATGAGCTAGATTGATAATAATAAGAGTAACGAGTATAGTAATTGTCGTTCTATCGTTCATATAAGCATAATATGGCTAATAATATGAGTTAGGCTGATGATAATAAGAGTAATGAGTATAGTAATTGTCGTTCTATCGATCATATAAGCATAATATGGCTAATAATATGAGTTAAATTGATAATAATAAGAGTGAGGAGTATAATAATTGTAGTTCTATCGATCATGTCTTCATAATATGGTTAATAATATGAGTTAGATTGACAACAATAAGAGTAATAAGTATAGTAAATGTCGTGCTATCGATCATATCTGCATAATATGGTTAATAATATGAGTTAGATTGATAATAGTGAGTGTAATAAGTATAGTAATTGTCGTTCTATCGATCATATTAGCATAATATGGCTAATAATATGAGTTAGGCTGATAATAATGAGAGTAATAAGTATAGTAATTGCCGTTCTGTCGATCATATAAGCATAATATGGCTAATAATATGAATTAGATTGATAATAATAAGAGAAATGAATATAGTAATTGTCGTTCTACCGATCATATAAGCATAATATGGCTAATAATATGAGTAAGATTGATAATAATAAGAGAAGTGAGTATAGTCATTGTCGTTCGATCGATCATATAAGCATAATATGGCTAATAATATGAGTAAGATTGATAATAATAAGAGAAGTGAGTATAGTCACTGTCTGTCGATCGATCATATAAGCATAATATGGCTAATGATATGAGTTAGATTGATAATAATAAGAGTAATGAGTATACTAATTGTAGTTCTATCGATCATATCTGCATAATATGGTTAATAATATGAGTTAGATTCATAATAATAAGAGTAATAAGTATAGTAATTGTCGTTCTATCGATCATATGTGCATAATATGGTTAATAATATGAGTTAGATTGATAACAGTGAGCGTAATAAGTATAGTAATTGTCGTTCTGTCGATCACATAAGCATAATATGGCTAATAATCTGAGTTAGATTGATAATAATAAGAGTAATAAGTGTAGTAAATGGCGTGCTATCGATCATATCTGTATAATATGGTTAATAATATGAGTTAGATTCATAATAATAAGAGTGATAAGTATAGTAATTGTCCTTCTACCGATCACATAAGCATAATATGGCTAATAATATGAGTTAGATTGATAATAATGAGAGTAATAAGTATAGTAATTGTCGTTCTATCGATCATATAAGCATAATATGGCTAATAAGACGAGTTAGATTGATAATAATAAGAGAAATGAGTATAGTAATTGTCTTTCTATCGATCATATCTGCATAATATGGTTAATAATATGAGTTAGATTGATAATAGTGAGTGTAATAAGTATAGTAATTGTCGTTCTATCGATCATATTAGCATAATATGGCTTATAATATGAGTTAGGCTGATAATAATGAGAGTAATAAGTATAGTAATTGTCGTTCTGTCGATCATATAAGCATAATATGGCTAATAATATGAATTAGATTGATAATAATAAGAGAAATGAATATAGTAATTGTCGTTGTATCGGTCATATAAGCATAATATGGCTAATAATATGAGTTAGATTGATAATAATAAGAGTAAGGAGTATACTAATTGTAGTTCTATCGATCATATCTGCATAATATGGTCAATAATATGAGTTAGATTGATAACAGTGAGTGTAACAAGTATAGTAATTGTCGTTCTATCGATCATATAAGCATAATATGGCTAATAATATGAGTTAGATTGATAATAATAAGAGAAGTGAGTATAGTCATTGTCGTTCGATCGATCATATAAGCATAATATGGCTAATGATATGAGTTAGATTGATAATAATAAGAGTAATAGGTATAGTAATTATCGTTCTACCGATCATATAAGCATAATATGGCTAATAATATGAGTTAGATTGATAATAATAAGAGTAATGAATATAGTGATTGTCGTTCTATCGATCATATAAGCATAATATGGCTAATAATATGAGTTAGATTGATAACAATGAGAGTAATAAGTATAGTAATTGTCGTTCTATCGATCATATTAGCATAATATGGTTAATAATATGAGTTAGATTGATAATAATAAGAGAAATGAGTATAGTAATTGTCTTTCTATCGTTCATATAAGCATAATATGGCTTATAATATGAGTTAGGCTGATAATAATAAGAGTAATGAGTATAGTAATTGTCGTTCTATCGATCATATTTGCATAATGTGGTTAATAATATGAGTTAGATTGATAACAGTGAGTGTAATAAGTATAGTAATTGTCTTTCTATCGATCATATAAGCATAATATGGCTAATAATATGAGTTAGATTGATAATAATAAGAGAAATGAATATAGTAATTGTCGTTCTATCGATCATATTAGCATAATATGGTTAATAATATGAGCTAGATTGATAATAATAAGAGTAATGAGTATAGTAATTGTCGTTCTATCGTTCATATAAGCATAATATGGCTAATAATATGAGTAGGCTGATGATAATAAGAGTAATGAGTATAGTAATTGTCGTTCTATCGATCGTATTTGCATAATATGGTTAATAATATGAGTTAGATTGATAACAGTGAGTGTAATAAGTATAGTCATTGTCGTTCTGTCGATCATATAAGCATAATATAGCTAATAATATGAGTTAGATCGATAATAATAAGAGTAATAAGTGTAGTAAATGTCATGCTATCGATCATATCCGCATAATATGGTCAATAATATGAGTTAGATTGATAATAGTGAGTGTAATAGGTATAGTAATTGTCTGTTCTATCGATCATATTAGTATAATATGGTTAATAATATGAGTTAGATTGATAATAATAGAGAAGTGAGTATAGTCATTGTCGTTCGATCGATCATATAAGCATAATATGGCTAATAATATGAGTAAGATTGATAATAATAAGAGAAGTGAGTATAGTCATTGTCGTTCGATCGATCATATAAGCATAATATGCTAATAATATGAGTAAGATTGATAATAATAAGAGAAGTGAGTATAGTCACTGTCTGTCGATCGATCATATAAGCATAATATGGCTAATGATATGAGTTAGATTGATAATAATAAGAGTAATGAGTATACTAATTGTAGTTCTATCGATCATATCTGCATAATATGGTTAATAATATGAGTTAGATCATAATAATAAGAGTAATAAGTATAGTAATTGTCGTTCTATCGATCATATGTGCATAATATGGTTAATAATATGAGTTAGATTGATAACAGTGAGCGTAATAAGTATAGTAATTGTCGTTCTGCCGATCACATAAGCATAATATGGCTAATAATCTGAGTTAGATTGATAATAATAAGAGTAATAAGTGTAGTAAATGGCGTGCTATCGATCATATCTGTATAATATGGTTAATAATATGAGTTAGATTGATAAGAATGAGAGTAATAAGTATAGTAATTGTCGTTCTATCGATCATATAAGCATAATATGGCTAATAGTACGAGTTAGATTGATAATAATAAGAGAAATGAGTATAGTAATTGTCTTTCTATCGATCATATCTGCATAATATGGTTATAATATGAGTTAGATTGATAATAGTGAGTGTAATAAGTATAGTAATTGTCGTTCTATCGATCATATTAGCATAATATGGCTTATAATATGAGTTAGGCTGATAATAATAAGAGTAATGAGTATAGTAATTGTCGTTCTATCGATCATATTTGCATAATGTGGTTAATAATATGAGTTAGATTGATAACAGTGAGTGTAATAAGTATAGTAATTGTCTTTCTATCGATCATATAAGCATAATATGGCTAATAATATGAGTTTGATTGATAATAATAAGAGAAATGAATATAGTAATTGTCGTTCTATCGATCATATTAGCATAATATGGTTAATAATATGAGCTAGATTGATAATAATAAGAGTAATGAGTATAGTAATTGTCGTTCTATCGTTCATATAAGCATAATATGGCTAATAATATGAGTTAGGCTGATGATAATAAGAGTAATGAGTATAGTAATTGTCTTTCTATCGATCATATCTGCATAATATGGTTAATAATATGAGTTAGATTGATAATAGTGAGTGTAATAAGTATAGTAATTGTCGTTCTATCGATCATATTAGCATAATATGGCTTATAATATGAGTTAGGCTGATAATAATAAGAGTAATGAGTATAGTAATTGTCGTTCTATCGATCATATTTGCATAATGTGGTTAATAATATGAGTTAGATTGATAACAGTGAGTGTAATAAGTATAGTAATTGTCTTTCTATCGATCATATAAGCATAATATGGCTAATAATATGAGTTTGATTGATAATAATAAGAGAAATGAATATAGTAATTGTCGTTCTATCGATCATATTAGCATAATATGGTTAATAATATGAGCTAGATTGATAATAATAAGAGTAATGAGTATAGTAATTGTCGTTCTATCGTTCATATAAGCATAATATGGCTAATAATATGAGTTAGGCTGATGATAATAAGAGTAATGAGTATAGTAATTGTCGTTCTATCGATCATATAAGTATAATATGGCTAATAATATGAGTTAAATTGATAATAATAAGAGTAAGGAGTATACTAATTGTAGTTCTATCGATCATATTAGCATAATATGGCTAATAATATGAGTTAGGCTGATAATAATGAGAGTAATAAGTATAGTAATTGTCGTTCTGTCGATCATATAAGCATAATATGGCTAATAATATGAATTAGATTGATAATAATAAGAGAAATGAATATAGTAATTGTCGTTCTACCGATCATATAAGCATAATATGGCTAATAATATGAGTTAGATTGATAATAATAAGAGAAATGAATATAGTAACTGTCGTTCTATCGATCATATAAGCATAATATGGCTAATAATATGAGTTAGATTGATAATAATAAGAGTAAGGAGTATACTAATTGTAGTTCTATCGATCATATCTGCATAATATTGTTAATAATATGAGTTAGATTGATAACAATAAGAGTAATAAGTACAGTAAATGTCGTGCTATCCATCATATCTGCATAATATGGTTAATAATATGAGTTAGATTGATAATAGTGAGTGTAATAAGTATAGTAATTGTCGTTCTATCGATCATATTAGCATAATATGGTTAATAATATTAGTTAGATTGATAATAGTGAGTGTAATGAGTATAGTAATTGTCGTTCTGGCGATCATGTAAGCATAATATGGCTAATAATATGAGTTAGATTGATAATAATAAGAGTAATAAGTATAGTAATTGTCGTTCTATCGATCACATAAGCATAATACGGCTAATAATATGAGTTAGATTGATAATAATAAGAGTAATAAGTATAGTAATTGTCGTTCTATCGATCATATTTGCATAATGTGGTTAATAATATGAGTTAGATTGATAACAGTGAGTGTAATAAGTATAGTAATTGTCTTTCTATCGATCATATAAGCATAATATGGCTAATAATATGAGTTTGATTGATAATAATAAGAGAAATGAATATAGTAATTGTCGTTCTATCGATCATATTAGCATAATATGGTTAATAATATGAGCTAGATTGATAATAATAAGAGTAATGAGTATAGTAATTGTCGTTCTATCGTTCATATAAGCATAATACGGCTAATAATATGAGTTAGGCTGATGATAATAAGAGTAATGAGAATAGTAATTGTCGTTCTATCGATCATATAAGTATAATATGGCTAATAATATGAGTTAAATTGATAATAATAAGAGTAAGGAGTATACTAATTGTAGTTCTATCGATCATGTCTTCATAATACGGTTAATAATATGAGTTAGATTGACAACAATAAGAGTTATAAGTATAGTAAATGTCGTGCTATCGATCATATCTGCATAATATGGTTAATAATATGAGTTAGATTGATAATAGTGAGTGTAATAAGTATAGTAATTGTCGTTCTATCGATCATATTAGCATAATATGGCTAATAATATGAGTTAGGCTGATAATAATGAGAGTAATAAGTATAGTAATTGTCGTTCTGTCGATCATATAAGCATAATATGGCTAATAATATGAATTAGATTGATAATAATAAGAGAAATGAATATAGTAATTGTCGTTCTACCGATCATATAAGCATAATATGGCTAATAATATGAGTTAGATTGATAATAATAAGAGAAATGAATATAGTAACTGTCGTTCTATCGATCATATAAGCATAATATGGCTAATAATATGAGTTAGATTGATAATAATAAGAGTAAGGAGTATACTAATTGTAGTTCTATCGATCATATCTGCATAATATTGTTAATAATATGAGTTAGATTGATAACAATAAGAGTAATGAGTATAGTAATTGTCGTTTTATCGATCATATTTGCATAATGTGGTTAATAATATGAGTTAGATTGATAACAGTGAGTGTAATAAGTATAGTAATTGTCTTTCTATCGATCATATAAGCATAATATGGCTAATAATATGAGTTAGATTGATAATAATAAGAGAAATGAATATAGTAATTGTCGTTCTATCGATCATATTAGCATAATATGGTTAATAATATGAGCTAGATTGATAATAATAAGAGTAATGAGTATAGTAATTGTCGTTCTATCGTTCGTATAAGCATAATATGGCTAATAATATGAGTTAGGCTGATGATAATAAGAGTAATGAGTATAGTAATTGTCGTTCTATCGATCGTATTTGCATAATATGGTTAATAATATGAGTTAGATTGATAACAGTGAGTGTAATAAGTATAGTCATTGTCGTTCTGTCGATCATATAAGCATAATATAGCTAATAATATGAGTTAGATCGATAATAATAAGAGTAATAAGTGTAGTAAATGTCATGCTATCGATCATATCCGCATAATATGGTCAATAATATGAGTTAGATTGATAATAGTGAGTGTAATAGGTATAGTAATTGTCGTTCTATCGATCATATTAGTATAATATGGTTAATAATATGAGTTAGATTGATAATAATAAGAGAAGTGAGTATAGTCATTGTCGTTCGATCGATCATATAAGCATAATATGGCTAATAATATGAGTAAGATTGATAATAATAAGAGAAGTGAGTATAGTCATTGTCGTTCGATCGATCATATAAGCATAATATGGCTAATAATATGAGTAAGATTGATAATAATAAGAGAAGTGAGTATAGTCACTGTCTGTCGATCGATCATATAAGCATAATATGGCTAATGATATGAGTTAGATTGATAATAATAAGAGTAATGAGTATACTAATTGTAGTTCTATCGATCATATCTGCATAATATGGTTAATAATATGAGTTAGATTCATAATAATAAGAGTAATAAGTATAGTAATTGTCGTTCTATCGATCATATGTGCATAATATGGTTAATAATATGAGTTAGATTGATAACAGTGAGCGTAATAAGTATAGTAATTGTCGTTCTGCCGATCACATAAGCATAATATGGCTAATAATCTGAGTTAGATTGATAATAATAAGAGTAATAAGTGTAGTAAATGGCGTGCTATCGATCATATCTGTATAATATGGTTAATAATATGAGTTAGATTCATAATAATAAGAGTGATAAGTATAGTAATTGTCCTTCTACCGATCACATAAGCATAATATGGCTAATAATATGAGTTAGATTGATAAGAATGAGAGTAATAAGTATAGTAATTGTCGTTCTATCGATCATATAAGCATAATATGGCTAATAGTACGAGTTAGATTGATAATAATAAGAGAAATGAGTATAGTAATTGTCTTTCTATCGATCATATCTGCATAATATGGTTAATAATATGAGTTAGATTGATAATAGTGAGTGTAATAAGTATAGTAATTGTCGTTCTATCGATCATATTAGCATAATATGGCTTATAATATGAGTTAGGCTGATAATAATAAGAGTAATGAGTATAGTAATTGTCGTTCTATCGATCATATTTGCATAATGTGGTTAATAATATGAGTTAGATTGATAACAGTGAGTGTAATAAGTATAGTAATTGTCTTTCTATCGATCATATAAGCATAATATGGCTAATAATATGAGTTTGATTGATAATAATAAGAGAAATGAATATAGTAATTGTCGTTCTATCGATCATATTAGCATAATATGGTTAATAATATGAGCTAGATTGATAATAATAAGAGTAATGAGTATAGTAATTCTCGTTCTATCGTTCATATAAGCATAATATGGCTAATAATATGAGTTAGGCTGATGATAATAAGAGTAATGAGTATAGTAATTGTCGTTCTATCGATCATATAAGTATAATATGGCTAATAATATGAGTTAAATTGATAATAATAAGAGTAAGGAGTATACTAATTGTAGTTCTATCGATCATGTCTTCATAATACGGTTAATAATATGAGTTAGATTGACAACAATAAGAGTTATAAGTATAGTAAATGTCGTGCTATCGATCATATCTGCATAATATGGTTAATAATATGAGTTAGATTGATAATAGTGAGTGTAATAAGTATAGTAATTGTCGTTCTATCGATCATATTAGCATAATATGGCTAATAATATGAGTTAGGCTGATAATAATGAGAGTAATAAGTATAGTAATTGTCGTTCTGTCGATCATATAAGCATAATATGGCTAATAATATGAATTAGATTGATAATAATAAGAGAAATGAATATAGTAATTGTCGTTCTACCGATCATATAAGCATAATATGGCTAATAATATGAGTTAGATTGATAATAATAAGAGAAATGAATATAGTAACTGTCGTTCTATCGATCATATAAGCATAATATGGCTAATAATATGAGTTAGATTGATAATAATAAGAGTAAGGAGTATACTAATTGTAGTTCTATCGATCATATCTGCATAATATTGTTAATAATATGAGTTAGATTGATAACAATAAGAGTAATAAGTACAGTAAATGTCGTGCTATCCATCATATCTGCATAATATGGTTAATAATATGAGTTAGATTGATAATAGTGAGTGTAATAAGTATAGTAATTGTCGTTCTATCGATCATATTAGCATAATATGGTTAATAATATTAGTTAGATTGATAATAGTGAGTGTAATGAGTATAGTAATTGTCGTTCTGGCGATCATGTAAGCATAATATGGCTAATAATATGAGTTAGATTGATAATAATAAGAGTAATAAGTATAGTAATTGTCGTTCTATCGATCACATAAGCATAATACGGCTAATAATATGAGTTAGATTGATAATAATAAGAGTAATAAGTATAGTAATTGTCGTTCTATCGATCATATTTGCATAATGTGGTTAACAATATGAGTTAGATTGATAACAGTGAGTGTAATAAGTATAGTAATTGTCTTTCTATCGATCATATAAGCATAATATGGCTAATAATATGAGTTTGATTGATAATAATAAGAGAAATGAATATAGTAATTGTCGTTCTATCGATCATATTAGCATAATATGGTTAATAATATGAGCTAGATTGATAATAATAAGAGTAATGAGTATAGTAATTGTCGTTCTATCGTTCATATAAGCATAATATGGCTAATAATATGAGTTAGGCTGATGATAATAAGAGTAATGAGTATAGTAATTGTCGTTCTATCGATCATATAAGTATAATATGGCTAATAATATGAGTTAAATTGATAATAATAAGAGTAAGGAGTATACTAATTGTAGT
The DNA here is from genome assembly GCF_050947335.1 of Megachile rotundata. Classification (NCBI taxonomy): domain Eukaryota; kingdom Metazoa; phylum Arthropoda; class Insecta; order Hymenoptera; family Megachilidae; genus Megachile; species Megachile rotundata. The sequence continues at coordinate 108,986 of NW_027473406.1, forward strand.
TCTATCGATCATGTCTTCATAATACGGTTAATAATATGAGTTAGATTGACAGCAATAAGAGTTATAAGTATAGTAAATGTCGTGCTATCGATCATATCTGCATAATATGGTTAATAATATGAGTTAGATTGATAATAGTGAGTGTAATAAGTATAGTAATTGTCGTTCTATCGATCATATTAGCATAATATGGCTAATAATATGAGTTAGGCTGATAATAATGAGAGTAATAAGTATAGTAATTGTCGTTCTGTCGATCATATAAGCATAATATGGCTAATAATATGAATTAGATTGATAATAATAAGAGAAATGAATATAGTAATTGTCGTTCTACCGATCATATAAGCATAATATGGCTAATAATATGAGTTAGATTGATAATAATAAGAGAAATGAATATAGTAACTGTCGTTCTATCGATCATATAAGCATAATATGGCTAATAATATGAGTTAGATTGATAATAATAAGAGTAAGGAGTATACTAATTGTAGTTCTATCGATCGTATCTGCATAATATTGTTAATAATATGAGTTAGATTGATAACAATAAGAGTAATAAGTACAGTAAATGTCGTGCTATCCATCATATCTGCATAATATGGTTAATAATATGAGTTAGATTGATAATAGTGAGTGTAATAAGTATAGTAATTGTCGTTCTATCGATCATATTAGCATAATATGGTTAATAATATTAGTTAGATTGATAATAGTGAGTGTAATGAGTATAGTAATTGTCGTTCTGGCGATCATGTAAGCATAATATGGCTAATAATATGAGTTAGATTGATAATAATAAGAGTAATAAGTATAGTAATTGTCGTTCTATCGATCACATAAGCATAATACGGCTAATAATATGAGTTAGATTGATAATAATAAGAGTAATAAGTATAGTAATTGTCGTTCTACCGTTCATATCTGCATAATATGGTTAATAATATGAGTTAGATTGATAATAGTGAGTGTAATAAGTATAGTAATTGTCGTTATATCGATCATATCTGCATAATATGGTTAATAATATGAGTTAGATTGATAACAGTGAGTGTAATAAGTATAGTAATTGTCTTTCTATCGATCATATAAGCATAATATGGCTAATAATATGAGTTAGATTGATAATAATAAGAGAAATGAATATAGTAATTGTCGTTCTATCGATCATATTAGCATAATATGGTTAATAATATGAGCTAGATTGATAATAATAAGAGTAATGAGTATAGTAATTGTCGTTCTATCGTTCATATAAGCATAATATGGCTAATAATATGAGTTAGGCTGATGATAATAAGAGTAATGAGTATAGTAATTGTCGTTCTATCGATCATATAAGCATAATATGGCTAATAATATGAGTTAAATTGATAATAATAAGAGTAAGGAGTATACTAATTGTAGTTCTATCTATCATGTCTTCATAATATGGTTAATAATATGAGTTAGATTGACAACAATAAGAGTAATAAGTATAGTAAATGTCGTGCTATCGATCATATCTGCATAATATGGTTAATAATATGAGTTAGATTGATAATAGTGAGTGTAATAAGTATAGTAATTGTCGTTCTATCGATCATATTAGCATAATACGGCTAATAATATGAGTTAGGCTGATAATAATGAGAGTAATAAGTATAGTAATTGTCGTTCTGTCGATCATATAAGCATAATATGGCTAATAATATGAATTAGATTGATAATAATAAGAGAAATGAATATAGTAACTGTCGTTCTATCGATCATATAAGCATAATATGGCTAATAATATGAGTTAGATTGATAATAATAAGAGAAATGAATATAGTAACTGTCGTTCTATCGATCATATAAGCATAATATGGCTAATAATATGAGTTAGATTGATAATAATAAGAGTAAGGAGTATACTAATTGTAGTTCTATCGATCATATCTGCATAATATTGTTAATAATATGAGTTAGATTGATAACAATAAGAGTAATAAGTACAGTAAATGTCGTGCTATCCATCATATCTGCATAATATGGTTAATAATATGAGTTAGATTGATAATAGTGAGTGTAATAAGTATAGTAATTGTCGTTCTATCGATCATATTAGCATAATATGGTTAATAATATTAGTTAGATTGATAATAGTGAGTGTAATGAGTATAGTAATTGTCGTTCTGGCGATCATGTAAGCATAATATGGCTAATAATATGAGTTAGATTGATAATAATAAGAGTAATAAGTATAGTAATTGTCGTTCTATCGATCACATAAGCATAATACGGCTAATAATATGAGTTAGATTGATAATAATAAGAGTAATAAGTATAGTAATTGTCGTTCTACCGTTCATATCTGCATAATATGGTTAATAATATGAGTTAGATTGATAATAGTGAGTGTAATAAGTATAGTAATTGTCGTTATATCGATCATATCTGCATAATATGGTTAATAATATGAGTTAGATTGATAACAGTGAGTGTAATAAGTATAGTAATTGTCTTTCTATCGATCATATAAGCATAATATGGCTAATAATATGAGTTAGATTGATAATAATAAGAGAAATGAATATAGTAATTGTCGTTCTATCGATCATATTAGCATAATATGGTTAATAATATGAGCTAGATTGATAATAATAAGAGTAATGAGTATAGTAATTGTCGTTCTATCGTTCATATAAGCATAATATGGCTAATAATATGAGTTAGGCTGATGATAATAAGAGTAATGAGTATAGTAATTGTCGTTCTATCGATCATATAAGCATAATATGGCTAATAATATGAGTTAAATTGATAATAATAAGAGTAAGGAGTATACTAATTGTAGTTCTATCTATCATGTCTTCATAATATGGTTAATAATATGAGTTAGATTGACAACAATAAGAGTAATAAGTATAGTAAATGTCGTGCTATCGATCATATCTGCATAATATGGTTAATAATATGAGTTAGATTGATAATAGTGAGTGTAATAAGTATAGTAATTGTCGTTCTATCGATCATATTAGCACAATACGGCTAATAATATGAGTTAGGCTGATAATAATGAGAGTAATAAGTATAGTAATTGTCGTTCTGTCGATCATATAAGCATAATATGGCTAATAATATGAATTAGATTGATAATAATAAGAGAAATGAATATAGTAACTGTCGTTCTATCGATCATATAAGCATAATATGGCTAATAATATGAGTTAGATTGATAATAATAAGAGAAATGAATATAGTAACTGTCGTTCTATCGATCATATAAGCATAATATGGCTAATAATATGAGTTAGATTGATAATAATAAGAGTAAGGAGTATACTAATTGTAGTTCTATCGATCATATCTGCATAATATTGTTAATAATATGAGTTAGATTGATAACAATAAGAGTAATAAGTACAGTAAATGTCGTGCTATCCATCATATCTGCATAATATGGTTAATAATATGAGTTAGATTGATAATAGTGAGTGTAATAAGTATAGTAATTGTCGTTCTATCGATCATATTAGCATAATATGGTTAATAATATTAGTTAGATTGATAATAGTGAGTGTAATGAGTATAGTAATTGTCGTTCTGGCGATCATATAAGCATAATATGGCTAATAATATGAGTTAGATTGATAATAATAAGAGTAATAAGTATAGTAATTGTCGTTCTATCGATCACATAAGCATAATACGGCTAATAATATGAGTTAGATTGATAATAATAAGAGTAATAAGTATAGTAATTGTCGTTCTACCGTTCATATCTGCATAATATGGTTAATAATATGAGTTAGATTGATAATAGTGAGTGTAATAAGTATAGTAATTGTCGTTATATCGATCATATCTGCATAATATGGTTAATAATACGAGTTAGATTGATAACAGTGAGTGTAATAAGTATAGTAATTGTCTTTCTATCGATCATATAAGCATAATATGGCTAATAATATGAGTTAGATTGATAATAATAAGATAAATGAATATAGTAATTGTCGTTCTATCGATCATATTAGCATAATATGGTTAATAATATGAGCTAGATTGATAATAATAAGAGTAATGAGTATAGTAATTGTCGTTCTATCGTTCATATAAGCATAATATGGCTAATAATATGAGTTAGGCTGATAATAATGAGAGTAATAAGTATAGTAATTGCCGTTCTGTCGATCATATAAGCATAATATGGCTAATAATATGAATTAGATTGATAATAATAAGAGAAATGAATATAGTAATTGTCGTTCTACCGATCATATAAGCATAATATGGCTAATAATATGAGTAAGATTGATAATAATAGGAGAAGTGAGTATAGTCATTGTCGTTCGATCGATCATATAAGCATAATATGGCTAATAATATGAGTAAGATTGATAATAATAAGAGAAGTGAGTATAGTCACTGTCTGTCGATCGATCATATAAGCATAATATGGCTAATGATATGAGTTAGATTGATAATAATAAGAGTAATGAGTATACTAATTGTAGTTCTATCGATCATATCTGCATAATATGGTTAATAATATGAGTTAGATTCATAATAATAAGAGTAATAAGTATAGTAATTGTCGTTCTATCGATCATATGTGCATAATATGGTTAATAATATGAGTTAGATTGATAACAGTGAGCGTAATAAGTATAGTAATTGTCGTTCTGTCGATCACATAAGCATAATATGGCTAATAATCTGAGTTAGATTGATAATAATAAGAGTAATAAGTGTAGTAAATGGCGTGCTATCGATCATATCTGTATAATATGGTTAATAATATGAGTTAGATTCATAATAATAAGAGTGATAAGTATAGTAATTGTCCTTCTACCGATCACATAAGCATAATATGGCTAATAATATGAGTTAGATTGATAATAATGAGAGTAATAAGTATAGTAATTGTCGTTCTATCGATCATATAAGCATAATATGGCTAATAAGACGAGTTAGATTGATAATAATAAGAGAAATGAGTATAGTAATTGTCTTTCTATCGATCATATCTGCATAATATGGTTAATAATATGAGTTAGATTGATAATAGTGAGTGTAATAAGTATAGTAATTGTCGTTCTATCGATCATATTAGCATAATATGGCTTATAATATGAGTTAGGCTGATAATAATGAGAGTAATAAGTATAGTAATTGTCGTTCTGTCGATCATATAAGCATAATATGGCTAATAATATGAATTAGATTGATAATAATAAGAGAAATGAATATAGTAATTGTCGTTGTATCGGTCATATAAGCATAATATGGCTAATAATATGAGTTAGATTGATAATAATAAGAGTAAGGAGTATACTAATGGTAGTTCTATCGATCATATCTGCATAATATGGTTAATAATATGAGTTAGATTGATAACAGTGAGTGTAATAAGTATAGTAATTGTCGTTCTATCGATCATATAAGCATAATATGGCTAATAATATGAGTTAGATTGATAATAATAAGAGAAGTGAGTATAGTCATTGTCGTTCGATCGATCATATAAGCATAATATGGCTAATGATTTGAGTTAGATTGATAATAATAAGAGTAATAGGTATAGTAATTATCGTTCTACCGATCATATAAGCATAATATGGCTAATAATATGAGTTAGATTGATAATAATAAGAGTAATGAATATAGTGATTGTCGTTCTATCGATCATATAAGCATAATATGGCGAATAATATGAGTTAGATTGATAATAATAAGAGTAATGAGTATACTAATTGTAGTTCTATCGATCATATCTGCATACTATGGTTAATAATATGAGTTAGATTGATAACAATAAGAGTAATAAGTATAGTAAATGTCGTGCTATCGATCATATCTGCATAATATGGTTAAGAATATGAGTTAGATTCATAATAGTATTAAGAGTAATAAGTATAGTTATTGTTGTTCTATCGATCATATGTGCATAATATGGTTAATAATATGAGTTAGATTGATAACAGTGAGTGTAATGGGTATAGTAATTGTCGTTCTGTCAATCACATAAGCATAATATGGCTAATAATCTGAGTTAGATTGGTAATAGTAAGAGTAATAAGTGTAGTAAATGTCGTGCTATCGATCATATCTGCATAATATGGTTAATAATATGAGTTAGATTCATAATAATAAGAGTAATAAGTATAGTAATTGTCGTTCTATCGATCACATAAGCATAATATGGCTAATAATATGAGTTAGATTGATAACAATGAGAGTAATAAGTATAGTAATTGTCGTTCTATCGATCATATTAGCATAATATGGTTAATAATATGAGTTAGATTGATAATAATAAGAGAAATGAGTATAGTAATTGTCTTTCTATCGTTCATATAAGCATAATATGGCTTATAATATGAGTTAGGCTGATAATAATAAGAGTAATGAGTATAGTAATTGTCGTTCTATCGATCATATTTGCATAATGTGGTTAATAATATGAGTTAGATTGATAACAGTGAGTGTAATAAGTATAGTAATTGTCTTTCTATCGATCATATAAGCATAATATGGCTAATAATATGAGTTAGATTGATAATAATAAGAGAAATGAATATAGTAATTGTCGTTCTATCGATCATATTAGCATAATATGGTTAATAATATGAGCTAGATTGATAATAATAAGAGTCATGAATATAGTAATTGTCGTTCTATCGATCATATAAGCATAATATGGCTAATAATATGAGTTAGATTGATAATAATAAGAGTAATGAGTATACTAATTGTAGTTCTATCGATCATATCTGCATACTATGGTTAATAATATGAGTTAGATTGATAACAATAAGAGTAATAAGTATAGTAAATGTCGCGCTATCGATCATATCTGCATAATATGGTTAATAATATGAGTTAGATTCATAATAGTATTAAGAGTAATAAGTATAGTTATTGTAGTTCTATCGATCATATGTGCATAATATGGTTAATAATATGAGTTAGATTGATAACAGTGAGTGTAATGGGTATAGTAATTGTCCTTCTGTCGATCACATAAGCATAATATGGCTAATAATCTGAGTTAGATTGGTAATAGTAAGAGTAATAAGTGTAGTAAATGTCGTGCTATCGATCATATCTGCATAATATGGTTAATAATATGAGTTAGATTCATAATAATAAGAGTAATAAGTGTAGTATTTGTCGTTCTATCGATCACATAAGCATAATATGGCTAATAATATGAGTTAGATTGATAACAATGAGAGTAATAGGTATAGTAATTGTCGTTCTATCTATCATATTAGCATAATATGGTTAATTATATGAGTTAGATTGATAATAATAAGAGAAATGAGTATAGTAGTTGTCTTTCTATCGTTCATATAAGCATAATATGGCTTATAATATGAGTTAGGCTGATAATAATAAGAGTAATGAGTATAGTAATTGTCGTTCTATCGATCATATTTGCACAATGTGGTTAATAATATGAGTTAGATTGATAACAGTGAGTGTAATAAGTATAGAAATTGTCTTTCTATCGATCATATAAGCATAATATGGCTAATAATATGAGTTAGATTGATAATAATAAGAGAAATGAATATAGTAAATGTCGTTCTATCGATCATATTAGCATAATATGGTTAATAATATGAGCTAGATTGATAATAATAAGAGAAATGAGTATAGTAATTGTCGTTCTATCGATCATATCTGCATAATATGGTTAATAATATGAGTTAGATTGATAACAGTGAGTGTAATAAGTATAGTAATTGTCGTTCTATCGATCATATCTGCATACTATGGTTAATAATATGAGCTAGATTGATAATAATAAGAGTAACGAGTATAGTAATTGTCGTTCTATCGTTCATATAAGCATAATATGGCTAATAATATGAGTTAGGCTGATAATAATGAGAGTAATAAGTATAGTAATTGCCGTTCTGTCGATCATATAAGCATAATATGGCTAATAATATGAATTAGATTGATAATAATAAGAGAAATGAATATAGTGATTGTCGTTCTACCGATCATATAAGCATAATATGGCTAATAATATGAGTAAGATTGATAATAATAAGAGAAGTGAGTATAGTCATTGTCGTTCGATCGATCATATAAGCATAATATGGCTAATAATATGAGTAAGATTGATAATAATAAGAGAAGTGAGTATAGTCACTGTCTGTCGATCGATCATATAAGCATAATATGGCTAATGATATGAGTTAGATTGATAATAATAAGAGTAATGAGTATACTAATTGTAGTTCTATCGATCATATCTGCATAATATGGTTAATAATATGAGTTAGATTCATAATAATAAGAGTAATAAGTATAGTAATTGTCGTTCTATCGATCATATGTGCATAATATGGTTAATAATATGAGTTAGATTGATAACAGTGAGCGTAATAAGTATAGTAATTGTCGTTCTGTCGATCACATAAGCATAATATGGCTAATAATCTGAGTTAGATTGATAATAATAAGAGTAATAAGTGTAGTAAATGGCGTGCTATCGATCATATCTGTATAATATGGTTAATAATATGAGTTAGATTCATAATAATAAGAGTGATAAGTATAGTAATTGTCCTTCTACCGATCACATAAGCATAATATGGCTAATAATATGAGTTAGATTGATAATAATGAGAGTAATAAGTATAGTAATTGTCGTTCTATCGATCATATAAGCATAATATGGCTAATAAGACGAGTTAGATTGATAATAATAAGAGAAATGAGTATAGTAATTGTCTTTCTATCGATCATATCTGCATAATATGGTTAATAATATGAGTTAGATTGATAATAGTGAGTGTAATAAGTATAGTAATTGTCGTTCTATCGATCATATTAGCATAATATGGCTTATAATATGAGTTAGGCTGATAATAATGAGAGTAATAAGTATAGTAATTGTCGTTCTGTCGATCATATAAGCATAATATGGCTAATAATATGAATTAGATTGATAATAATAAGAGAAATGAATATAGTAATTGTCGTTGTATCGGTCATATAAGCATAATATGGCTAATAATATGGGTTAGATTGATAATAATAAGAGTAAGGAGTATACTAATTGTAGTTCTATCGATCATATCTGCATAATATGGTCAATAATATGAGTTAGATTGATAACAGTGAGTGTAATAAGTATAGTAATTGTCGTTCTATCGATCATATAAGCATAATATGGCTAATAATATGAGTTAGATTGATAATAATAAGAGAAGTGAGTATAGTCATTGTCGTTCGATCGATCATATAAGCATAATATGGCTAATGATATGAGTTAGATTGATAATAATAAGAGTAATAGGTATAGTAATTATCGTTCTACCGATCATATAAGCATAATATGGCTAATAATATGAGTTAGATTGATAATAATAAGAGTAATGAATATAGTGATTGTCGTTCTATCGATCATATAAGCATAATATGGCTAATAATATGAGTTAGATTGATAATAATAAGAGTAATGAGTATACTAATTGTAGTTCTATCGATCATATCTGCATACTATGGTTAATAATATGAGTTAGATTGATAACAATAAGAGTAATAAGTATAGTAAATGTCGTGCTATCGATCATATCTGCATAATATGGTTAAGAATATGAGTTAGATTCATAAGAGTATTAAGAGTAATAAGTATAGTTATTGTTGTTCTATCGATCATATGTGCATAATATGGTTAATAATATGAGTTAGATTGATAACAGTGAGTGTAATGGGTATAGTAATTGTCGTTCTGTCAATCACATAAGCATAATATGGCTAATAATCTGAGTTAGATTGGTAATAGTAAGAGTAATAAGTGTAGTAAATGTCGTGCTATCGATCATATCTGCATAATATGGTTAATAATATGAGTTAGATTCATAATAATAAGAGTAATAAGTATAGTAATTGTCGTTCTATCGATCACATAAGCATAATATGGCTAATAATATGAGTTAGATTGATAACAATGAGAGTAATAAGTATAGTAATTGTCGTTCTATCGATCATATTAGCATAATATGGTTAATAATATGAGTTAGATTGATAATAATAAGAGAAATGAGTATAGTAATTGTCTTTCTATCGTTCATATAAGCATAATATGGCTTATAATATGAGTTAGGCTGATAATAATAAGAGTAATGAGTATAGTAATTGTCGTTCTATCGATCATATTTGCACAATGTGGTTAATAATATGAGTTAGGTTGATAACAGTGAGTGTAATAAGTATAGAAATTGTCTTTCTATCGATCATATAAGCATAATATGGCTAATAATATGAGTTAGATTGATAATAATAAGAGAAATGAATATAGTAATTGTCGTTCTATCGATCATATTAGCATAATATGGTTAATAATATGAGCTAGATTGATAATAATAAGAGTAATGAGTATAGTAATTGTCGTTCTATCGTTCATATAAGCATAATATGGCTAATAATATGAGTTAGGCTGATGATAATAAGAGTAATGAGTATAGTAATTGTCGTTCTATCGATCGTATTTGCATAATATGGTTAATAATATGAGTTAGATTGATAACAGTGAGTGTAATAAGTATAGTAATTGTCGTTCTGTCGATCATACAAGCATAATATAGCTAATAATATGAGTTAGATCGATAATAATAAGAGTAATAAATGTAGTAAATGTCATGCTATCGATCATATCCGCATAATATGGTCAATAATATGAGTTAGATTGATAATAGTGAGTGTAATAGGTATAGTAATTGTCGTTCTATCGATCGGATTAGTATAATATGGTTAATAATATGAGTTAGATTGATAATAATAAGAGAAGTGAGTATAGTCATTGTCGTTCAATCGATCATATAAGCATAATATGGCTAATAATATGAGTAAGATTGATAATAATAAGAGAAGTGAGTATAGTCATTGTCGTTCGATCGATCATATAAGCATAATATGGCTAATAATATGAGTAAGATTGATAATAATAAGAGAAGTGAGTATAGTCATTGTCGTTCGATCGATCATATAAGCATAATATGGCTAATGATATGAGTTAGATTGATAATAATAAGAGTAATGAGTATACTAATTGTAGTTCTATCGATCATATCTGCATAATATGGTTAATAATATGAGTTAGATTGATAATAATAAGAGAAGTGAGTATAGTCATTGTCGTTCGATCGATCATATAAGCATAATATGGCTAATGATATGAGTTAGATTGATAACAATAAGAGTAATAAGTATAGTAAATGTCGTGCTATCGATCATATCTGCATAATATGGTTAATAATATGAGTTAGATTGATAATAGTGAGTGTAATAAGTATAGTAATTGTCGTTCTATCGATCATATTAGCATAATATGGCTAATAATATGAGTTAGGCTGATAATAATGAGAGTAATAAGTATAGTAATTGTCGTTCTGTCGATCATATAAGCATAATATGGCTAATAATATGAATTAGATTGATAATAATAAGAGAAATGAATATAGTAATTGTCGTTCTATCGGTCATATAAGCATAATATGGCTAATAATATGAGTTAGATTGATAATAATAAGAGAAGTGAGTATAGTCATTGTCGTTCGATCGATCATATAAGCATAATATGGCTAATGATATGAGTTAGATTGATAATAATAAGAGTAATAGGTATAGTAATTATCGTTCTACCGATCATATAAGCATAATATGGCTAATAATATGAGTTAGATTGATAATAATAAGAGTAATGAATATAGTGATTGTCGTTCTATCGATCATATAAGCATAATATGGCTAATAATATGAGTTAGATTGATAATAATAAGAGTAATGAGTATACTAATTGTAGTTCTATCGATCATATCTGCATACTATGGTTAATAATATGAGTTAGATTGATAACAATAAGAGTAATAAGTATAGTAAATGTCGTGCTATCGATCATATCTGCATAATATGGTTAATAATATGAGTTAGATTCATAATAGTATTAAGAGTAATAAGTATAGTTATTGTCGTTCTATCGATCATATGTGCATAATATGGTTAATAATATGAGTTAGATTCATAATAATAAGAGTGATAAGTATAGTAATTGTCCTTCTATCGATCACATAAGCATAATATGGCTAATAATATGAGTTAGATTCATAATAATAAGAGTAATAAGTATAGTAATTGTCATTCTATCGATCATATGTGCATAATATGGTTAATAATATGAGTTAGATTGATAACAGTGAGCGTAATAAGTATAGTAATTGTCGTTCTGTCGATCACATAAGCATAATATGGCTAATGATCTGAGTTAGATTGATAATAATAAGAGTAATAAGTGTAGTAAATGGCGTGCTATCGATCATATCTGCATAATATGGTTAATAATATGAGTTAGATTCATAATAATAAGAGTGATAAGTATAGTAATTGTCCTTCTATCGATCACATAAGCATAATATGGCTAATAATATGAGTTAGATTGATAATAATGAGAGTAATAAGTATAGTAATTGTCGTTCTATCGATCATATAAGCATAATATGGCTAATAATATGAGTTAGATTGATAATAATATGAGAAATGAGTATAGTAATTGTCTTTCTATCGATCATATCTGCATAATATGGTTAATAATATGAGTTAGATTGATAATAGTGAGTGTAATAAGTATAGTAATTGTCGTTCTATCGATCATATTAGCATAATATGGCTTATAATATGAGTTAGGCTGATAATAATAAGAGTAATGAGTATAGTAATTGTCGTTCTATCGATCATATTTGCATAATGTGGTTAATAATATGAGTTAGATTGATAACAGTGAGTGTAATAAGTATAGTAATTGTCTTTCTATCGATCATATAAGCATAATATGGCTAATAATATGAGTTAGATTGATAATAATAAGACAAATGAATATAGTAATTGTCGTTCTATCGATCATATTAGCATAATATGGTTAATAATATGAGCTAGATTGATAATAATAAGAGTAACGAGTATAGTAATTGTCGTTCTATCGTTCATATAAGCATAATATGGCTAATAATATGAGTTAGGCTGATAATAATGAGAGTAATAAGTATAGTAATTGCCGTTCCGTCGATCATATAAGCATAATATGGCTAATAATATGAATTAGATTGATAATAATAAGAGAAATGAATATAGTAATTGTCGTTCTACCGATCATATAAGCATAATATGGCTAATAATATGAGTAAGATTGATAATAATAAGAGAAGTGAGTATAGTCATTGTCGTTCGATCGATCATATAAGCATAATATGGCTAATAATATGAGTAAGATTGATAATAATAAGAGAAGTGAGTATAGTCACTGTCTGTCGATCGATCATATAAGCATAATATGGCTAATGATATGAGTTAGATTGATAATAATAAGAGTAATGAGTATACTAATTGTAGTTCTATCGATCATATCTGCATAATATGGTTAATAATATGAGTTAGATTCATAATAATAAGAGTAATAAGTATAGTAATTGTCGTTCTATCGATCATATGTGCATAATATGGTTAATAATATGAGTTAGATTGATAACAGTGAGCGTAATAAGTATAGTAATTGTCGTTCTGTCGATCACATAAGCATAATATGGCTAATAATATGAGTTAGATTGATAATAATAAGAGTAATGAGTATACTAATTGTAGTTCTATCGATCATATCTGCATAATATGGTTAATAATATGAGTTAGATTCATAATAATAAGAGTAATAAGTATAGTAATTGTCATTCTATCGATCATATGTGCATAATATGGTTAATAATATGAGTTAGATTGATAACAGTGAGCGTAATAAGTATAGTAATTGTCGTTCTGTCGATCACATAAGCATAATATGGCTAATGATCTGAGTTAGATTGATAATAATAAGAGTAATAAGTGTAGTAAATGGCGTGCTATCGATCATATCTGCATAATATGGTTAATAATATGAGTTAGATTCATAATAATAAGAGTGATAAGTATAGTAATTGTCCTTCTATCGATCACATAAGCATAATATGGCTAATAATATGAGTTAGATTGATAATAATGAGAGTAATAAGTATAGTAATTGTCGTTCTATCGATCATATAAGCATAATATGGCTAATAATATGAGTTAGATTGATAATAATAAGAGAAATGAGTATAGTAATTGTCTTTCTATCGATCATATCTGCATAATATGGTTAATAATATGAGTTAGATTGATAATAGTGAGTGTAATAAGTATAGTAATTGTCGTTCTATCGATCATATTAGCATAATATGGCTTATAATATGAGTTAGGCTGATAATAATAAGAGTAATGAGTATAGTAATTGTCGTTCTATCGATCATATTTGCATAATGTGGTTAATAATATGAGTTAGATTGATAACAGTGAGTGTAATAAGTATAGTAATTGTCTTTCTATCGATCATATAAGCATAATATGGCTAATAATATGAGTTAGATTGATAATAATAAGAGAAATGAATATAGTAATTGTCGTTCTATCGATCATATTAGCATAATATGGTTAATAATATGAGCTAGATTGATAATAATAAGAGTAACGAGTATAGTAATTGTCGTTCTATCGTTCATATAAGCATAATATGGCTAATAATATGAGTTAGGCTGATAATAATGAGAGTAATAAGTATAGTAATTGCCGTTCTGTCGATCATATAAGCATAATATGGCTAATAATATGAATTAGATTGATAATAATAAGAGAAATGAATATAGTAATTGTCGTTCTACCGATCATATAAGCATAATATGGCTAATAATATGAGTAAGATTGATAATAATAAGAGAAGTGAGTATAGTCATTGTCGTTCGATCGATCATATAAGCATAATATGGCTAATAATATGAGTAAGATTGATAATAATAAGAGAAGTGAGTATAGTCACTGTCTGTCGATCGATCATATAAGCATAATATGGCTAATGATATGAGTTAGATTGATAATAATAAGAGTAATGAGTATACTAATTGTAGTTCTATCGATCATATCTGCATAATATGGTTAATAATATGAGTTAGATTCATAATAATAAGAGTAATAAGTATAGTAATTGTCGTTCTATCGATCATATGTGCATAATATGGTTAATAATATGAGTTAGATTGATAACAGTGAGCGTAATAAGTATAGTAATTGTCGTTCTGTCGATCACATAAGCATAATATGGCTAATAATCTGAGTTAGATTGATAATAATAAGAGTAATAAGTGTAGTAAATGGCGTGCTATCGATCATATCTGTATAATATGGTTAATAATATGAGTTAGATTCATAATAATACGAGTGATAAGTATAGTAATTGTCCTTCTACCGATCACATAAGCATAATATGGCTAATAATATGAGTTAGATTGATAATAATGAGAGTAATAAGTATAGTAATTGTCGTTCTATCGATCATATAAGCATAATATGGCTAATAAGACGAGTTAGATTGATAATAATAAGAGAAATGAGTATAGTAATTGTCTTTCTATCGATCATATCTGCATAATATGGTTAATAATATGAGTTAGATTGATAATAGTGAGTGTAATAAGTATAGTAATTGTCGTTCTATCGATCATATTAGCATAATATGGCTTATAATATGAGTTAGGCTGATAATAATGAGAGTAATAAGTATAGTAATTGTCGTTCTGTCGATCATATAAGCATAATATGGCTAATAATATGAATTAGATTGATAATAATAAGAGAAATGAATATAGTAATTGTCGTTGTATCGGTCATATAAGCATAATATGGCTAATAATATGGGTTAGATTGATAATAATAAGAGTAAGGAGTATACTAATTGTAGTTCTATCGATCATATCTGCATAATATGGTCAATAATATGAGTTAGATTGATAACAGTGAGTGTAATAAGTATAGTAATTGTCGTTCTATCGATCATATAAGCATAATATGGCTAATAATATGAGTTAGATTGATAATAATAAGAGAAGTGAGTATAGTCATTGTCGTTCGATCGATCATATAAGCATAATATGGCTAATGATATGAGTTAGATTGATAATAATAAGAGTAATAGGTATAGTAATTATCGTTCTACCGATCATATAAGCATAATATGGCTAATAATATGAGTTAGATTGATAATAATAAGAGTAATGAATATAGTGATTGTCGTTCTATCGATCATATAAGCATAATATGGCTAATAATATGAGTTAGATTGATAATAATAAGAGTAATGAGTATACTAATTGTAGTTCTATCGATCATATCTGCATACTATGGTTAATAATATGAGTTAGATTGATAACAATAAGAGTAATAAGTATAGTAAATGTCGTGCTATCGATCATATCTGCATAATATGGTTAAGAATATGAGTTAGATTCATAATAGTATTAAGAGTAATAAGTATAGTTATTGTTGTTCTATCGATCATATGTGCATAATATGGTTAATAATATGAGTTAGATTGATAACAGTGAGTGTAATGGGTATAGTAATTGTCGTTCTGTCAATCACATAAGCATAATATGGCTAATAATCTGAGTTAGATTGGTAATAGTAAGAGTAATAAGTGTAGTAAATGTCGTGCTATCGATCATATCTGCATAATATGGTTAATAATATGAGTTAGATTCATAATAATAAGAGTAATAAGTATAGTAATTGTCGTTCTATCGATCACATAAGCATAATATGGCTAATAATATGAGTTAGATTGATAACAATGAGAGTAATAAGTATAGTAATTGTCGTTCTATCGATCATATTAGCATAATATGGTTAATAATATGAGTTAGATTGATAATAATAAGAGAAATGAGTATAGTAATTGTCTTTCTATCGTTCATATAAGCATAATATGGCTTATAATATGAGTTAGGCTGATAATAATAAGAGTAATGAGTATAGTAATTGTCGTTCTATCGATCATATTTGCATAATGTGGTTAATAATATGAGTTAGATTGATAACAGTGAGTGTAATAAGTATAGTAATTGTCTTTCTATCGATCATATAAGCATAATATGGCTAATAATATGAGTTAGATTGATAATAATAAGAGAAATGAATATAGTAATTGTCGTTCTATCGATCATATTAGCATAATATGGTTAATAATATGAGCTAGATTGATAATAATAAGAGTAATGAGTATAGTAATTGTCGTTCTATCGTTCATATAAGCATAATATGGCTAATAATATGAGTTAGGCTGATGATAATAAGAGTAATGAGTATAGTAATTGTCGTTCTATCGATCGTATTTGCATAATATGGTTAATAATATGAGTTAGATTGATAACAGTGAGTGTAATAAGTATAGTCATTGTCGTTCTGTCGATCATATAAGCATAATATAGCTAATAATATGAGTTAGATCGATAATAATAAGAGTAATAAGTGTAGTAAATGTCATGCTATCGATCATATCCGCATAATATGGTCAATAATATGAGTTAGATTGATAATAGTGAGTGTAATAGGTATAGTAATTGTCGTTCTATCGATCATATTAGTATAATATGGTTAATAATATGAGTTAGATTGATAATAATAAGAGAAGTGAGTATAGTCATTGTCGTTCGATCGATCATATAAGCATAATATGGCTAATAATATGAGTAAGATTGATAATCATAAGAGAAGTGAGTATAGTCATTGTCGTTCGATCGATCATATAAGCATAATATGGCTAATAATATGAGTAAGATTCATAATAATAAGAGAAGTGAGTATAGTCACTGTCTGTCGATCGATCATATAAGCATAATATGGCTAATGATATGAGTTAGATTGATAATAATAAGAGTAATGAGTATACTAATTGTAGTTCTATCGATCATATCTGCATAATATGGTTAATAATATGAGTTAGATTCATAATAATAAGAGTAATAAGTATAGTAATTGTCGTTCTATCGATCATATGTGCATAATATGGTTAATAATATGAGTTAGATTGATAACAGTGAGCGTAATAAGTATAGTAATTGTCGTTCTGCCGATCACATAAGCATAATATGGCTAATAATATGAGTTTGATTGATAATAATAAGAGAAATGAATATAGTAATTGTCGTTCTATCGATCATATTAGCATAATATGGTTAATAATATGAGCTAGATTGATAATAATAAGAGTAATGAGTATAGTAATTGTCGTTCTATCGTTCATATAAGCATAATATGGCTAATAATATGAGTTAGGCTGATGATAATAAGAGTAATGAGTATAGTAATTGTCGTTCTATCGATCATATAAGTATAATATGGCTAATAATATGAGTTAAATTGATAATAATAAGAGTAAGGAGTATACTAATTGTAGTTCTATCGATCATGTCTTCATAATACGGTTAATAATATGAGTTAGATTGACAACAATAAGAGTTATAAGTATAGTAAATGTCGTGCTATCGATCATATCTGCATAATATGGTTAATAATATGAGTTAGATTGATAATAGTGAGTGTAATAAGTATAGTAATTGTCGTTCTATCGATCATATTAGCATAATATGGCTAATAATATGAGTTAGGCTGATAATAATGAGAGTAATAAGTATAGTAATTGTCGTTCTGTCGATCATATAAGCATAATATGGCTAATAATATGAATTAGATTGATAATAATAAGAGAAATGAATATAGTAATTGTCGTTCTACCGATCATATAAGCATAATATGGCTAATAATATGAGTTAGATTGATAATAATAAGAGAAATGAATATAGTAACTGTCGTTCTATCGATCATATAAGCATAATATGGCTAATAATATGAGTTAGATATAATAATAAGAGTAAGGAGTATACTAATTGTAGTTCTATCGATCATATCTGCATAATATTGTTAATAATATGAGTTAGATTGATAACAATAAGAGTAATAAGTACAGTAAATGTCGTGCTATCCATCATATCTGCATAATATGGTTAATAATATGAGTTAGATTGATAATAGTGAGTGTAATAAGTATAGTAATTGTCGTTCTATCGATCATATTAGCATAATATGGTTAATAATATTAGTTAGATTGATAATAGTGAGTGTAATGAGTATAGTAATTGTCGTTCTGGCGATCATGTAAGCATAATATGGCTAATAATATGAGTTAGATTGATAATAATAAGAGTAATAAGTATAGTAATTGTCGTTCTATCGTTCATATAAGCATAATATGGCTAATAATATGAGTTAGGCTGATGATAATAAGAGTAATGAGTATAGTAATTGTCGTTCTATCGATCATATAAGCATAATATGGCTAATAATATGAGTTAAATTGATAATAATAAGAGTAAGGAGTATACTAATTGTAGTTCTATCTATCATGTCTTCATAATATGGTTAATAATATGAGTTAGATTGACAACAATAAGAGTAATAAGTATAGTAAATGTCGTGCTATCGATCATATCTGCATAATATGGTTAATAATATGAGTTAGATTGATAATAGTGAGTGTAATAAGTATAGTAATTGTCGTTCTATCGATCATATTAGCATAATATGGCTAATAATATGAGTTAGGCTGATAATAATGAGAGTAATAAGTATAGTAATTGTCGTTCTGTCGATCATATAAGCATAATATGGCTAATAATATGAATTAGATTGATAATAATAAGAGAAATGAATATAGTAACTGTCGTTCTATCGATCATATAAGCATAATATGGCTAATAATATGAGTTAGATTGATAATAATAAGAGTAAGGAGTATACTAATTGTTGTTCTATCGATCATATCTGCATAATATTGTTAATAATATGAGTTAGATTGATAACAATAAGAGTAATAAGTACAGTAAATGTCGTGCTATCCATCATATCTGCATAATATGGTTAATAATATGAGTTAGATTGATAATAGTGAGTGTAATAAGTATAGTAATTGTCGTTCTATCGATTATATTAGCATAATATGGTTAATAACATGAGTCAGATTGATAATAATAAGTGTAATGAGTACAGTAATTGTCGTTCTATCGTTCATATAAGCATAACATGGCTAATAATATGAGTTAGATTGATAATAATAAGAGTAATGAGTATAGTAATTGTCGTCTATCGATCATATAAGCATAATATGGCTAATAATATGAGTTAGGCTGATAACAATGAGAGTAATAAGTATAGTAATAGTCGTTCTGTTCGGATCATATAAGCATAATATGTCTAATAATATGAGTTAGATTGATAACAATAAGGGAAATGAATATAGTAATTGTCGTTCTGTCGATCATATAAGCTTAATATGGCTAATAATATGAGTTAGATTGATAATAGTGAATGTAATAAGTATAGTAATTGTCGTTCTATCGATCATATTAGCATAATATGGCTTATAATATGAGTTAGGCTGATAATAATAAGAGTAATGAGTATAGTAATTGTCGTTCTATCGATCATATTTGCATAATGTGGTTAATAATATGAGTTAGATTGATAACAGTGAGTGTAATAAGTATAGTAATTGTCTTTCTATCGATCATATAAGCATAATATGGCTAATAATATGAGTTTGATTGATAATAATACGAGAAATGAATATAGTAATTGTCGTTCTATCGATCATATTAGCATAATATGGTTAATAATATGAGCTAGATTGATAATAATAAGAGTAATGAGTATAGTAATTGTCGTTCTATCGTTCATATAAGCATAATATGGCTAATAATATGAGTTAGGCTGATGATAATAAGAGTAATGAGTATAGTAATTGTCGTTCTATCGATCATATAAGTATAATATGGCTAATAATATGAGTTAAATTGATAATAATAAGAGTAAGGAGTATACTAATTGTAGTTCTATCGATCATGTCTTCATAATACGGTTAATAATATGAGTTAGATTGACAACAATAAGAGTAATAAGTATAGTAAATGTCGTGCTATCGATCATATCTGCATAATATGGTTAATAATATGAGTTAGATTCATAATAATAAGAGTGATAAGTATAGTAATTGTCCTTCTACCGATCACATAAGCATAATATGGCTAATAATATGTGTTAGATTGATAATAATGAGAGTAATAAGTATAGTAATTGTCGTTCTATCGATCATATAAGCATAATATGGCTAATAAGACGAGTTAGATTGATAATAATAAGAGAAATGAGTATAGTAATTGTCTTTCTATCGATCATATCTGCATAATATGGTTAATAATATGAGTTAGATTGATAATAGTGAGTGTAATAAGTATAGTAATTGTCGTTCTATCGATCATATTAGCATAATATGGCTTATAATATGAGTTAGGCTGATAATAATGAGAGTAATAAGTATAGTAATTGTCGTTCTGTCGATCATATAAGCATAATATGGCTAATAATATGAATTAGATTGATAATAATAAGAGAAATGAATATAGTAATTGTCGTTGTATCGGTCATATAAGCATAATATGGCTAATAATATGGGTTAGATTGATAATAATAAGAGTAAGGAGTATACTAATTGTAGTTCTATCGATCATATCTGCATAATATGGTCAATAATATGAGTTAGATTGATAACAGTGAGTGTAATAAGTATAGTAATTGTCGTTCTATCGATCATATAAGCATAATATGGCTAATAATATGAGTTAGATTGATAATAATAAGAGAAGTGAGTATAGTCATTGTCGTTCGATCGATCATATAAGCATAATATGGCTAATGATATGAGTTAGATTGATAATAATAAGAGTAATAGGTATAGTAATTATCGTTCTACCGATCATATAAGCATAATATGGCTAATAATATGAGTTAGATTGATAATAATAAGAGTAATGAATATAGTGATTGTCGTTCTATCGATCATATAAGCATAATATGGCTAATAATATGAGTTAGATTGATAATAATAAGAGTAATGAGTATACTAATTGTAGTTCTATCGATCATATCTGCATACTATGGTTAATAATATGAGTTAGATTGATAACAATAAGAGTAATAAGTATAGTAAATGTCGTGCTATCGATCATATCTGCATAATATGGTTAAGAATATGAGTTAGATTCATAATAGTATTAAGAGTAATAAGTATAGTTATTGTTGTTCTATCGATCATATGTGCATAATATGGTTAATAATATGAGTTAGATTGATAACAGTGAGTGTAATGGGTATAGTAATTGTCGTTCTGTCAATCACATAAGCATAATATGGCTAATAATCTGAGTTAGATTGGTAATAGTAAGAGTAATAAGTGTAGTAAATGTCGTGCTATCGATCATATCTGCATAATATGGTTAATAATATGAGTTAGATTCATAATAATAAGAGTAATAAGTATAGTAATTGTCGTTCTATCGATCACATAAGCATAATATGGCTAATAATATGAGTTAGATTGATAACAATGAGAGTAATAAGTATAGTAATTGTCGTTCTATCGATCATATTAGCATAATATGGTTAATAATATGAGTTAGATTGATAATAATAAGAGAAATGAGTATAGTAATTGTCTTTCTATCGTTCATATAAGCATAATATGGCTTATAATATGAGTTAGGCTGATAATAATAAGAGTAATGAGTATAGTAATTGTCGTTCTATCGATCATATAAGCATAATATGGCTAATGATATGAGTTAGATTGATAATAATAAGAGTAATAGGTATAGTAATTATCGTTCTACCGATCATATAAGCATAATATGGCTAATAATATGAGTTAGATTGATAATAATAAGAGTAATGAATATAGTGATTGTCGTTCTATCGATCATATAAGCATAATATGGCTAATAATATGAGTTAGATTGATAATAATAAGAGTAATGAGTATACTAATTGTAGTTCTATCGATCATATCTGCATACTATGGTTAATAATATGAGTTAGATTGATAACAATAAGAGTAATAAGTATAGTAAATGTCGTGCTATCGATCATATCTGCATAATATGGTTAAGAATATGAGTTAGATTCATAATAGTATTAAGAGTAATAAGTATAGTTATTGTTGTTCTATCGATCATATGTGCATAATATGGTTAATAATATGAGTTAGATTGATAACAATGAGAGTAATAAGTATAGTAATTGTCGTTCTATCGATCATATTAGCATAATATGGTTAATAATATGAGTTAGATTGATAATAATAAGAGAAATGAGTATAGTAATTGTCTTTCTATCGTTCATATAAGCATAATATGGCTTATAATATGAGTTAGGCTGATAATAATAAGAGTAATGAGTATAGTAATTGTCGTTCTATCGATCATATTTGCATAATGTGGTTAATAATATGAGTTAGATTGATAACAGTGAGTGTAATAAGTATAGTAATTGTCTTTCTATCGATCATATAAGCATAATATGGCTAATAATATGAGTTAGATTGATAATAATAAGAGAAATGAATATAGTAATTGTCGTTCTATCGATCATATTAGCATAATATGGTTAATAATATGAGCTAGATTGATAATAATAAGAGTAATGAGTATAGTAATTGTCGTTCTATCGTTCATATAAGCATAATATGGCTAATAATATGAGTTAGGCTGATGATAATAAGAGTAATGAGTATAGTAATTGTCGTTCTATCGATCGTATTTGCATAATATGGTTAATAATATGAGTTAGATTGATAACAGTGAGTGTAATAAGTATAGTCATTGTCGTTCTGTCGATCATATAAGCATAATATAGCTAATAATATGAGTTAGATCGATAATAATAAGAGTAATAAGTGTAGTAAATGTCATGCTATCGATCATATCCGCATAATATGGTCAATAATATGAGTTAGATTGATAATAGTGAGTGTAATAGGTATAGTAATTGTCGTTCTATCGATCATATTAGTATAATATGGTTAATAATATGAGTTAGATTGATAATAATAAGAGAAGTGAGTATAGTCATTGTCGTTCGATCGATCATATAAGCATAATATGGCTAATAATATGAGTAAGATTGATAATAATAAGAGAAGTGAGTATAGTCATTGTCGTTCGATCGATCATATAAGCATAATATGGCTAATAATATGAGTAAGATTGATAATAATAAGAGAAGTGAGTATAGTCACTGTCTGTCGATCGATCATATAAGCATAATATGGCTAATGATATGAGTTAGATTGATAATAATAAGAGTAATGAGTATACTAATTGTAGTTCTATCGATCATATCTGCATAATATGGTTAATAATATGAGTTAGATTCATAATAATAAGAGTAATAAGTATAGTAATTGTCGTTCTATCGATCATATGTGCATAATATGGTTAATAATATGAGTTAGATTGATAACAGTGAGCGTAATAAGTATAGTAATTGTCGTTCTGCCGATCACATAAGCATAATATGGCTAATAATATGAGTTTGATTGATAATAATAAGAGAAATGAATATAGTAATTGTCGTTCTATCGATCATATTAGCATAATATGGTTAATAATATGAGCTAGATTGATAATAATAAGAGTAATGAGTATAGTAATTGTCGTTCTATCGTTCATATAAGCATAATATGGCTAATAATATGAGTTAGGCTGATGATAATAAGAGTAATGAGTATAGTAATTGTCGTTCTATCGATCATATAAGTATAATATGGCTAATAATATGAGTTAAATTGATAATAATAAGAGTAAGGAGTATACTAATTGTAGTTCTATCGATCATGTCTTCATAATACGGTTAATAATATGAGTTAGATTGACAACAATAAGAGTTATAAGTATAGTAAATGTCGTGCTATCGATCATATCTGCATAATATGGTTAATAATATGAGTTAGATTGATAATAGTGAGTGTAATAAGTATAGTAATTGTCGTTCTATCGATCATATTAGCATAATATGGCTAATAATATGAGTTAGGCTGATAATAATGAGAGTAATAAGTATAGTAATTGTCGTTCTGTCGATCATATAAGCATAATATGGCTAATAATATGAATTAGATTGATAATAATAAGAGAAATGAATATAGTAATTGTCGTTCTACCGATCATATAAGCATAATATGGCTAATAATATGAGTTAGATTGATAATAATAAGAGAAATGAATATAGTAACTGTCGTTCTATCGATCATATAAGCATAATATGGCTAATAATATGAGTTAGATTGATAATAATAAGAGTAAGGAGTATACTAATTGTAGTTCTATCGATCATATCTGCATAATATTGTTAATAATATGAGTTAGATTGATAACAATAAGAGTAATAAGTACAGTAAATGTCGTGCTATCCATCATATCTGCATAATATGGTTAATAATATGAGTTAGATTGATAATAGTGAGTGTAATAAGTATAGTAATTGTCGTTCTATCGATCATATTAGCATAATATGGTTAATAATATTAGTTAGATTGATAATAGTGAGTGTAATGAGTATAGTAATTGTCGTTCTGGCGATCATGTAAGCATAATATGGCTAATAATATGAGTTAGATTGATAATAATAAGAGTAATAAGTATAGTAATTGTCGTTCTATCGATCACATAAGCATAATACGGCTAATAATATGAGTTAGATTGATAATAATAAGAGTAATAAGTATAGTAATTGTCGTTCTACCGTTCATATCTGCATAATATGGTTAATAATATGAGTTAGATTGATAATAGTGAGTGTAATAAGTATAGTAATTGTCGTTATATCGATCATATCTGCATAATATGGTTAATAATATGAGTTAGATTGATAACAGTGAGTGTAATAAGTATAGTAATTGTCTTTCTATCGATCATATAAGCATAATATGGCTAATAATATGAGTTAGATTGATAATAATAAGAGAAATGAATATAGTAATTGTCGTTCTATCGATCATATTAGCATAATATGGTTAATAATATGAGCTAGATTGATAATAATAAGAGTAATGAGTATAGTAATTGTCGTTCTATCGTTCATATAAGCATAATATGGCTAATAATATGAGTTAGGCTGATGATAATAAGAGTAATGAGTATAGTAATTGTCGTTCTATCGATCATATAAGCATAATATGGCTAATAATATGAGTTAAATTGATAATAATAAGAGTAAGGAGTATACTAATTGTAGTTCTATCTATCATGTCTTCATAATATGGTTAATAATATGAGTTAGATTGACAACAATAAGAGTAATAAGTATAGTAAATGTCGTGCTATCGATCATATCTGCATAATATGGTTAATAATATGAATTAGATTGATAATAGTGAGTGTAATAAGTATAGTAATTGTCGTTCTATCGATCATATTAGCATAATATGGCTAATAATATGAGTTAGGCTGATAATAATGAGAGTAATAAGTATAGTAATTGTCGTTCTGTCGATCATATAAGCATAATATGGCTAATAATATGAATTAGATTGATAATAATAAGAGAAATGAATATAGTAACTGTCGTTCTATCGATCATATAAGCATAATATGGCTAATAATATGAGTTAGATTGATAATAATAAGAGTAAGGAGTATACTAATTGTAGTTCTATCGATCATATCTGCATAATATTGTTAATAATATGAGTTAGATTGATAACAATAAGAGTAATAAGTACAGTAAATGTCGTGCTATCCATCATATCTGCATAATATGGTTAATAATATGAGTTAGATTGATAATAGTGAGTGTAATAAGTATAGTAATTGTCGTTCTATCGATTATATTAGCATAATATGGTTAATAACATGAGTCAGATTGATAATAATAAGTGTAATGAGTACAGTAATTGTCGTTCTATCGTTCATATAAGCATAACATGGCTAATAATATGAGTTAGATTGATAATAATAAGAGTAATGAGTATAGTAATTGTCGTCTATCGATCATATAAGCATAATATGGCTAATAATATGAGTTAGGCTGATAACAATGAGAGTAATAAGTATAGTAATAGTCGTTCTGTCGATCATATAAGCATAATATGTCTAATAATATGAGTTAGATTGATAACAATAAGGGAAATGAATATAGTAATTGTCGTTCTGTCGATCATATAAGCTTAATATGGCTAATAATATGAGTTAGATTGATAATAGTGAATGTAATAAGTATAGTAATTGTCGTTCTATCGATCATATTAGCATAATATGGCTTATAATATGAGTTAGGCTGATAATAATAAGAGTAATGAGTATAGTAATTGTCGTTCTATCGATCATATTTGCATAATGTGGTTAATAATATGAGTTAGATTGATAACAGTGAGTGTAATAAGTATAGTAATTGTCTTTCTATCGATCATATAAGCATAATATGGCTAATAATATGAGTTTGATTGATAATAATACGAGAAATGAATATAGTAATTGTCGTTCTATCGATCATATTAGCATAATATGGTTAATAATATGAGCTAGATTGATAATAATAAGAGTAATGAGTATAGTAATTGTCGTTCTATCGTTCATATAAGCATAATATGGCTAATAATATGAGTTAGGCTGATGATAATAAGAGTAATGAGTATAGTAATTGTCGTTCTATCGATCATATAAGTATAATATGGCTAATAATATGAGTTAAATTGATAATAATAAGAGTAAGGAGTATACTAATTGTAGTTCTATCGATCATGTCTTCATAATACGGTTAATAATATGAGTTAGATTGATAATAGTGAGTGTAATAAGTATAGTAATTGTCGTTCTATCGATTATATTAGCATAATATGGTTAATAACATGAGTCAGATTGATAATAATAAGTGTAATGAGTACAGTAATTGTCGTTCTATCGTTCATATAAGCATAACATGGCTAATAATATGAGTTAGATTGATAATAATAAGAGTAATGAGTATAGTAATTGTCGTCTATCGATCATATAAGCATAATATGGCTAATAATATGAGTTAGGCTGATAACAATGAGAGTAATAAGTATAGTAATAGTCGTTCTGTCGATCATATAAGCATAATATGTCTAATAATATGAGTTAGATTGATAACAATAAGGGAAATGAATATAGTAATTGTCGTTCTGTCGATCATATAAGCTTAATATGGCTAATAATATGAGTTAGATTGATAATAGTGAATGTAATAAGTATAGTAATTGTCGTTCTATCGATCATATTAGCATAATATGGCTTATAATATGAGTTAGGCTGATAATAATAAGAGTAATGAGTATAGTAATTGTCGTTCTATCGATCATATTTGCATAATGTGGTTAATAATATGAGTTAGATTGATAACAGTGAGTGTAATAAGTATAGTAATTGTCTTTCTATCGATCATATAAGCATAATATGGCTAATAATATGAGTTTGATTGATAATAATACGAGAAATGAATATAGTAATTGTCGTTCTATCGATCATATTAGCATAATATGGTTAATAATATGAGCTAGATTGATAATAATAAGAGTAATGAGTATAGTAATTGTCGTTCTATCGTTCATATAAGCATAATATGGCTAATAATATGAGTTAGGCTGATGATAATAAGAGTAATGAGTATAGTAATTGTCGTTCTATCGATCATATAAGTATAATATGGCTAATAATATGAGTTAAATTGATAATAATAAGAGTAAGGAGTATACTAATTGTAGTTCTATCGATCATGTCTTCATAATACGGTTAATAATATGAGTTAGATTGACAACAATAAGAGTAATAAGTATAGTAAATGTCGTGCTATCGATCATATCTGCATAATATGGTTAATAATATGAGTTAGATTGATAATAGTGAGTGTAATAAGTATAGTAATTGTCGTTCTATCGATCATATTAGCATAATATGGCTAATAATATGAGTTAGGCTGATAATAATGAGAGTAATAAGTATAGTAATTGTCGTTCTGTCGATCATATAAGCATAATATGGCTAATAATATGAATTAGATTGATAATAATAAGAGAAATGAATATAGTAATTGTCGTTCTACCGATCATATAAGCATAATATGGCTAATAATATGAGTTAGATTGATAATAATAAGAGAAATGAATATAGTAACTGTCGTTCTATCGATCATATAAGCATAATATGGCTAATAATATGAGTTAGATTGATAATAATAAGAGTAAGGAGTATACTAATTGTAGTTCTATCGATCATATCTGCATAATATTGTTAATAATATGAGTTAGATTGATAACAATAAGAGTAATAAGTACAGTAAATGTCGTGCTATCCATCATATCTGCATAATATGGTTAATAATATGAGTTAGATTGATAATAGTGAGTGTAATAAGTATAGTAATTGTCGTTCTATCGATCATATTAGCATAATATGGTTAATAATATTAGTTAGATTGATAATAGTGAGTGTAATGAGTATAGTAATTGTCGTTCTGGCGATCATATAAGCATAATATGGCTAATAATATGAGTTAGATTGATAATAATAAGAGTAATAAGTATAGTAATTGTCGTTCTATCGATCACATAAGCATAATACGGCTAATAATGTGAGTTAGATTGATAATAATAAGAGTAATAAGTATAGTAATTGTCGTTCTACCGTTCATATCTGCATAATATGGTTAATAATATGAGTTAGATTGATAATAGTGACTGTAATAAGTATAGTAATTGTCGTTATATCGATCATATCTGCATAATATGGTTAATAATATGAGTTAGATTGATAAAAGTGAGTGTAATAAGTATAGTAATTGTCTTTCTATCGATCATATAAGCATAATATGGCTAATAATATGAGTTAGATTGATAATAATAAGATAAATGAATATAGTAATTGTCGTTCTACCGATCATATAAGCATAATATGGCTAATAATATGAGTTAGATTGATAATAATAAGAGAAATGAATATAGTAATTGTCGTTCTACCGATCATATAAGCATAATATGGCTAATAATATGAGTTAGATTGATAATAATAAGAGAAATGAATATAGTAACTGTCGTTCTATCGATCATATAAGCATAATATGGCTAATAATATGAGTTAGATTGATAATAATAAGAGTAAGGAGTATACTAATTGTAGTTCTATCGATCATGTCTTTATAATATGGTTAATAATATGAGTTAGATTGACAACAATAAGAGTAATAAGTATAGTAAATGTCGTGCTATCGATCATATCTGCATAATATGGTTAATAATATGAGTTAGATTGATAATAGTGAGTGTAATAAGTATAGTAATTGTCGTTCTATCGATCATATTAGCATAATATGGCTAATAATATGAGTTAGGCTGATAATAATGAGAGTAATAAGTATAGTAATTGTCGTTCTGTCGATCATATTAGTATAATATGGTTAATAATATGAGTTAGATTGATAATAATAAGAGAAGTAAGTATAGTCATTGTCGTTCGATCGATCATATAAGCCTAATATGGCTAATACTATGAGTAAGATTGATAATAATAAGACAAGTGAGTATAGTCATTGTCGTTCGATCGATCATATAAGCATAATATGGCTAATAATATGAGTTAGATCGATAATAATAAGAGTAATAAGTGTAGTAAATGTCATGCTATCGATCATATCCGCATAATATGGTTAATAATATGAGTTAGATTGATAATAGTGAGTGTCATAAGTATAGTAATTGTCGTTCTATCGATCATATTAGCATAATATGGTTAATAATATGAGTTAGATTGATAATAGTGAGTGTAATGAGTATAGTAATTGTCGTCTATCGATCATATAAGCATAATATGGCTAATAATATGAGTTAGGCTGATAATAATGAGAGTAATAAGTATAGTAATTGTCGATATGTCGATCATATAAGCATAATATGGCTAATAATATGAGTTAGATTGATAATAATAAGGGAAATGAATATAGTAATTGTCGTTCTATCGATCATATAAGCTTAATATGGCTAATAATATGAGTTAGATTGATAATAATAAGAGTAATGAGTATACTAATTGTAGTTCTATCGATCATATCTGCATAATATGGTTAATAATATGAGTTAGATTGATAATAATAAGAGTAATAAGTATAGTAAATGTCGTGCTATCGATCATATCTGCATAATATGGTTAATAATATGAGTTAGATTGATAATAATAAGAGTAGTAAGTGTAGTAAATGTCGTGCTATCGATCATATCTGCATAATATGGTTAATAATATGAGTTAGATTGATAATAGTGTGTGTAATAGGTATAGTAATTGTCGTTCTATCGATCATATTAGTATAATATGGTTAATAATATGAGTTAGATTGATAATAATAAGAGAAGTGAGTATAGTCGTTGTAGTTCGATCGATCATATAAGCATAATATGGCTAATACTATGAGTAAGATTGATAATAATAAGAGTAAGGAGTATAGTAATTGTCGTTCTATCGACCATATAAGCATAATACGGCTAATAATATGAGTTAGGCTGATAATAATGAGAGTAATAAGTATAGTAATTGTCGTTCTATCGATCATATTTGCATATTACGGTTATTAATATGAGTTAGATTGATAACAGTGAGTGTAATAAGCATAGTAATTGTCGTTCTATCGATCATATTAGCATCTTATGGTTAATAATATGAGCTAGATTGATAATAATAAGAGTAATGAGTATAGTAATTGTCGTTCTATCGTTCATATAAGCATAATATGGCTAATAATATGAGTTAGGCTGATGATAATAAGAGTAATGAGTATAGTAATTGTCGTTCTATCGATCGTATTTGCATAATATGGTTAATAATATGAGTTAGATTGATAACAGTGAGTGTAGTAAGTATAGTAATTGTCGTTCTGTCGATCATATAAGCATAATATAGCTAATAATATGAGTTAGATCGATAATAATAAGAGTAATAAGTGTAGTAAATGTCATGCTATCGATCATATCCGCATAATATGGTTAATAATATGAGTTAGATTGATAATAGTGAGTGTAATAGGTATAGTAATTGTCGTTCTATCGATCATATTAGTATAATATGGTTAATAATATGAGTTAGATTGATAATAATAAGAGAAGTGAGTATAGTCATTGTCGTTCGATCGATCATATAAGCATAATATGGCTAATACTATGAGTAAGATTGATAATAATAAGAGAAGTGAGTATAGTCATTGTCGTTCGATCGATCATATAAGCATAATATGGCTAATGATATGAGTTAGATTGATAATAATAGGAGTAATAGGTATAGTAATTATCGTTCTACCGGTCATATAAGCATAATATGGCTAATAATATGAGTTAGATTGATAATAATAAGAGAAATAAGTATAGTAATTTTCGTCCTATCGATCATATAAGCATAATATGGCTAATAATATGAGTTAGATTGATAATAATAAGAGTAATGAGTATACTAATTGTAGTTCTATCGATCAGATCTGCATAATATGGTTAATAATATGAGTTAGATTGATAACAGTGAGTGTAATAAGTATAGTAATTGTCGTTCTGTCGATCATATAAGCATAATATAGCTAATAATATGAATTAGATCGATAATAATAAGAGTAATAAGTGTAGTAAATGTCATGCTATCGATCATATCCGCATAATATGGTTAATAATATGAGTTTGATTGATAATAGTGAGTGTAATAGGTATAGTAATTGTCATTCTATCGATCATATTAGTATAATATGGTTAATAATATGAGTTAGATTGATAATAATAAGAGTAAGGAGTATACTAATTGTAGTTCTATCGATCATGTCTTCATAATATGGTTAATAATATGAGTTAGATTGACAACAATAAGAGTAATAAGTATAGTAAATGTCGTGCTATCGATCATATCTGCATAATATGGTTAATAATATGAGTTAGATTGATAATAGTGAGTGTAATAAGTATAGTAATTGTCGTTCTATCGATCATATTAGCATAATATGGCTAATAATATGAGTTAGGCTGATAATAATGAGAGTAATAAGTATAGTAATTGTCGTTCTGTCGATCATATAAGCATAATATGGCTAATAATATGAATTAGATTGATAATAATAAGAGAAATGAATATAGTAATTGTCGTTCTACCGATCATATAAGCATAATATGGCTAATAATATGAGTTAGATTGATAATAATAAGAGAAATGAATATAGTAACTGTCGTTCTATCGATCATATAAGCATAATATGGCTAATAATATGAGTTAGATTGATAATAATAAGAGTAAGGAGTATACTAATTGTAGTTCTATCGATCATATCTGCATAATATTGTTAATAATATGAGTTAGATTGATAATAATAAGAGTAATGAGTATAGTAATTGTCGTTCTATCCATCATATCTGCATAATATGGTTAATAATATGAGTTAGATTGATAATAGTGAGTGTAATAAGTATAGTAATTGTCGTTCTATCGATCATATTAGCATAATATGGTTAATAATATTAGTTAGATTGATAATAGTGAGTGTAATGAGTATAGTAATTGTCGTTCTGGCGATCATATAAGCATAATATGGCTAATAATATGAGTTAGATTGATAATAATAAGAGTAGTAAGTATAGTAATTGTCGTTCTATCGATCACATAAGCATAATACGGCTAATAATATGAGTTAGATTGATAATAATAAGAGTAATAAGTATAGTAATTGTCGTTCTACCGTTCATATCTGCATAATATGGTTAATAATATGAGTTAGATTGATAATAATAAGAGTAATGAGTATAGTAGTTGTCGTCTATCGATCATATAAGCATAATATGGCTAATAATATGAGTTAGGCTGATAACAATGAGAGTAATAAGTATAGTAATAGTCGTTCTGTCGATCATATAAGCATAATATGGCTAATAATATGAGTTAGATTGATAATAATAAGAGTAATAAGTATAGTAATTGTCGTTCTATCGATCACATAAGCATAATACGGCTAATAATATGAGTTAGATTGATAATAATAAGAGTAATAAGTATAGTAATTGTCGTTCTACCGTTCATATCTGCATAATATGGTTAATAATATGAGTTAGATTGATAATAGTGAGTGTAATAAGTATAGTAATTGTCGTTATATCGATCATATCTGCATAATATGGTTAATAATATGAGTTAGATTGATAATAGTGAGTGTAATAAGTATAGAAATTGTCGTTCTATCGATCATATTAGCATAATATGGTTAATAACATGAGTCAGATTGATAATAATAAGTGTAATGAGTACAGTAATTGTCGTTCTATCGTTCATATAAGCATAACATGGCTAATAATATGAGTTAGATTGATAATAATAAGAGTAATGAGTATAGTAATTGTCGTCTACCGATCATATAAGCATAATATGGCTAATAATATGAGTTAGGCTGATAACAATGAGAGTAATAAGTATAGTAATAGTCGTTCTGTCGATCATATAAGCATAATATGTCTAATAATATGAGTTAGATTGATAACAATAAGGGAAATGAATATAGTAATTGTCGTTCTATCGATCATATAAGCTTAATATGGCTAATAATATGAGTTAGATTGATAATAATAAGAGTAATGAGTATACTAATTGTAGTTCTATCGATCATATCTGCATAATGTGGTTAATAATATGAGTTAGATTGATAATAATAAGAGTAATAAGTATAGTAAATGTCGTGCTGTCGATCATATCTGCATAATATGGTTAATAATATGAGTTAGATTGATAATAATAAGAGTCGTAAGTGTAGTAAATGTCGTGCTATCGATCATATCTGCATAATATGGTTAATAATATGAGTTAGATTGATAATAGTGTGTGTAATAGGTATAGTAATTGTCGTTCTATCGATCATATAAGTATAATATGGTTAATAATATGAGTTAGATTGATAATAATAAGAGAAGTGAGTATAGTCATTGTCGTTCTATCGATCATATTAGCATAATATGGTTAATAATATGAGCTACATTGATAATAATAAGAGAAGTGAGTATAGTCATTGTCGTTCGATCGATCATATAAGCATAATATGGCTAATACTATGAGTAAGATTGATAATAATAAGAGAAGTGAGTATAGTCATTGTCGTTCGATCGATCATATAAGCATAATATGGCTAATGATATGAGTTAGATTGATAATAATAAGAGAAATGAGTATAGTAATTGTCTTTCTATCGATCATATCTGCATAATATGGTTAATAATATGAGTTAGATTGATAATAGTGAGTGTAATAAGTATAGTAATTGTCGTTCTATCGATCATATTAGCATAATATGGCTAATAATATGAGTTAGGCTGATAATAATGAGAGTAATAAGTATAGTAATTGTCGTTCTGTCGATCATATAAGCATTATATGGCTAATAATATGAATTAGATTGATAATAATAAGAGAAATGAATATAGTAATTGTCGTTCTACCGATCATATAAGCATAATATGGCTAATAATATGAGTCAGATTGATAATAATAAGAGAAGTGAGTATAGTCATTGTCGTTCGATCGATCATATAAGCATAATATGGCTAATAATCTGAGTAAGATTGATAATAATAAGAGAAGTGAGTATAGTCATTGTCGTTCGATCGATCATATAAGCATAATATGGCTAATGATATGAGTTAGATTGATAATAATAAGAGTAATGAGTATACTAATTGTAGTTCTATCGATCATATCTGCATAATATGGTTAATAATATTAGTTAGATTGATAACAGTAAGAGTAATAAGTACAGTAACTGTCGTTCTATCGATCATATAAGCATAATATGGCTAATAATATGAGTTAGATTGATAATAATAAGAGTAAGGAGTATACTAATTGTAGTTCTATCGATCATATTAGCATAATATGGTTAATAATATGAGCTAGATTGATAATAATAAGGTTAATGAGTATAGTAATTGTCGTTCTATCGTTCATATAAGCATAATATGGCTAATAATATGAGTTAGGCTGATAATAATAAGAGTAATGAGTATAGTAATTGTCGTTCTATCGATCATATTTGCATAATATGGTTAATAATATGAGTTAGGCTGATAATAATGAGAGTAATAAGTATAGTAATTGTCGTTCTGTCGATCATATAAGCATAATATGGCTAATAATATGAATTAGATTGATAATAATAAGAGAAATGCATTTAGTAATTGTCGTTCTATCGATCATATAAGCATAATATGGCTAATAATATGAGTTAGGCTGATAATAATAAGAGTAATGAGTATAGTAATTGTCGTTCTATCGATCATATAAGCATAATATGGTTAATAATATGAGTTAGATTGATAATAGTGAGTGTAATAAGTATAGTAATTGTCGTTATATCGATCATATCTGCATAATATGGCTAATAATATCAGTTAGATTGATAATAATAAGAGTAATGAGTATAGTAATTGTCGTTCTATCGATCATATAAGCATAATATGGCTAATAACATGAGTTAGATTGATAATAATAAGAGTAATGAGTATATTAATTGTCGTTCTATCGATCATATAAGCATAATACGGCTAATAATATGAGTTAGGCTGATAATAATGAGTGTAATAAGTATAGTAATTGTCGTTCTGTCGATCATATTAGTATAATATGGTTAATAATATGAGTTAGATTGATAATAATAAGAGAAGTAAGTATAGTCATTGTCGTTCGATCGATCATATAAGCCTAATATGGCTAATACTATGAGTAAGATTGATAATAATAAGACAAGTGAGTATAGTCATTGTCGTTCGATCGATCATATAAGCATAATATGGGCAATAATATGAGTTAGATGGATAATAATAAGAGTAATAAGTGTAGTAAATGTCATGCTATCGATCATATCCGCATAATATGGTTAATAATATGAGTTAGATTGATAATAGTGAGTGTAATAAGTATAGTAATTGTCGTTCTATCGATCATATTACCATAATATGGTTAATAATATGAGTTAGATTGATAATAGTGAGTGTAATGAGTATAGTAATTGTCGTCTATCGATCATATAAGCATAATATGGCTAATAATATGAGTTAGGCTGATAATAATGAGAGTAATAAGTATAGTAATTGTCGATATGTCGATCATATAAGCATAATATGGCTAATAATATGAGTTAGATTGATAATAATAAGGGAAATGAATATAGTAATTGTCGTTCTATCGATCATATAAGCTTAATATGGCTAATAATATGAGTTAGATTGATAATAATAAGAGTAATGAGTATACTAATTGTAGTTCTATCGATCATATCTGCATAATATGGTTAATAATATGAGTTAGATTGATAATAATAAGAGTAATAAGTATAGTAAATGTCGTGCTATCGATCATATCTGCATAATATGGTTAATAATATGAGTTAGATTGATAATAATAAGAGTAGTAAGTGTAGTAAATGTCGTGCTATCGATCATATCTGCATAATATGGTTAATAATATGAGTTAGATTGATAATAGTGTGTGTAATAGGTATAGTAATTGTCGTTCTATCGATCATATTAGTATAATATGGTTAATAATATGAGTTAGATTGATAATAATAAGAGAAGTGAGTATAGTCGTTGTAGTTCGATCGATCATATAAGCATAATATGGCTAATACTATGAGTAAGATTGATAATAATAAGAGTAAGGAGTATAGTAATTGTCGTTCTATCGACCATATAAGCATAATACGGCTAATAATATGAGTTAGGCTGATAATAATGAGAGTAATAAGTATAGTAATTGTCGTTCTGTCGATCATATAAGCATAATATGGCTAATAATATGAGTTAGATTGATAACAGTGAGTGTAATAAGTATAGTAATTGTCGTTCTATCGATCATATTAGCATCTTATGGTTAATAATATGAGCTAGATTGATAATAATAAGAGTAATGAGTATAGTAATTGTCGTTCTATCGTTCATATAAGCATAATATGGCTAATAATATGAGTTAGGCTGATGATAATAAGAGTAATGAGTATAGTAATTGTCGTTCTATCGATCGTATTTGCATAATATGGTTAATAATATGAGTTAGATTGATAACAGTGAGTGTAGTAAGTATAGTAATTGTCGTTCTGTCGATCATATAAGCATAATATAGCTAATAATATGAGTTAGATTGATAATAGTGTGTGTAATAGGTATAGTAATTGTCGTTCTATCGATCATATTAGTATAATATGGTTAATAATATGAGTTAGATTGATAATAATAAGAGAAGTGAGTATAGTCGTTGTAGTTCGATCGATCATATAAGCATAATATGGCTAATACTATGAGTAAGATTGATAATAATAAGAGTAAGGAGTATAGTAATTGTCGTTCTATCGACCATATAAGCATAATACGGCTAATAATATGAGTTAGGCTGATAATAATGAGAGTAATAAGTATAGTAATTGTCGTTCTGTCGATCATATAAGCATAATATGGCTAATAATATGAGTTAGATTGATAACAGTGAGTGTAATAAGTATAGTAATTGTCGTTCTATCGATCATATTAGCATCTTATGGTTAATAATATGAGCTAGATTGATAATAATAAGAGTAATGAGTATAGTAATTGTCGTTCTATCGTTCATATAAGCATAATATGGCTAATAATATGAGTTAGGCTGATGATAATAAGAGTAATGAGTATAGTAATTGTCGTTCTATCGATCGTATTTGCATAATATGGTTAATAATATGAGTTAGATTGATAACAGTGAGTGTAGTAAGTATAGTAATTGTCGTTCTGTCGATCATATAAGCATAATATAGCTAATAATATGAGTTAGATCGATAATAATAAGAGTAATAAGTGTAGTAAATGTCATGCTATCGATCATATCCGCATAGTATGGTTAATAATATGAGTTAGATTGATAATAGTGAGTGTAATAAGTATAGTAATTGTCGTTCTATCGATCATATTAGCATCTTATGGTTAATAATATGAGCTAGATTGATAATAATAAGAGTAATGAGTATAGTAATTGTCGTTCTATCGTTCATATAAGCGTAATATGGCTAATAATATGAGTTAGGCTGATGATAATAAGAGTAATGAGTATAGTAATTGTCGTTCTATCGATCGTATTTGCATAATATGGTTAATAATATGAGTTAGATTGATAACAGTGAGTGTAGTAAGTATAGTAATTGTCGTTCTGTCGATCATATAAGCATAATATAGCTAATAATATGAGTTAGATCGATAATAATAAGAGTAATAAGTGTAGTAAATGTCATGCTATCGATCATATCCGCATAATATGGTTAATAATATGAGTTAGATTGATAATAGTGAGTGTAATAGGTATAGTAATTGTCGTTCTATCGATCATATTAGTATAATATGGTTAATAATATGAGTTAGATTGATAATAATAAGAGAAGTGAGTATAGTCATTGTCGTTCGATCGATCATATAAGCATAATATGGCTAATACTATGAGTAAGATTGATAATAATAAGAGAAGTGAGTATAGTCATTGTCGTTCGATCGATCATATAAGCATAATATGGCTAATGATATGAGTTAGATTGATAATAATAGGAGTAATAGGTATAGTAATTATCGTTCTACCGGTCATATAAGCATAATATGGCTAATAATATGAGTTAGATTGATAATAATAAGAGAAATAAGTATAGTAATTGTCGTCCTATCGATCATATAAGCATAATATGGCTAATAATATGAGTTGGATTGATAATAATAAGAGTAATGAGTATACTAATTGTAGTTCTATCGATCAGATCTGCATAATATGGTTAATAATATGAGTTAGATTGATAACAGTGAGTGTAATAAGTATAGTAATTGTCGTTCTGTCGATCATATAAGCATAATATAGCTAATAATATGAATTAGATCGATAATAATAAGAGTAATAAGTGTAGTAAATGTCATGCTATCGATCATATCCGCATAATATGGTTAATAATATGAGTTTGATTGATAATAGTGAGTGTAATAGGTATAGTAATTGTCGTTCTATCGATCATATTAGTGTAATATGGTTAATAATATGAGTTAGATTGATAATAATAAGAGAAGTGAGTATAGTCATTGTCGTTCGATCGATCATATAAGCATAATATGGCTAATAATATGAGTAAGATTGATAATAATAAGAGAAGTGAGTATAGTCATTGTCGTTCGATCGATCATATAAGCATAATATGGCTAATGATATGAGTTAGATTGATAATAATAAGAGTAATAGGTATAGTAATTATCGTTCTACCGATCATATAAGCATAATATGGCTAATAATATGAGTAACATTGATAATAATAAGAGTGAGGAGTATACTAATTGTAGTTCTATCGATCATATCTGCATAATATTGTTAATAATATGAGTTAGATTGATAACAATAAGAGTAATAAGTACAGTAAATGTCGTGCTATTGATCATATCTGCATAATATGGTTAATAATATGAGTTAGATTGATAATAGTGAGTGTAATAAGTATAGTAATTGTCGTTCTATCTATCATATTAGCATAATATGGTTAATAATATGAGTTAGATTGATAATAATAAGAGTAGTAAGTGTAGTAAATGTCGTGCTATCGATCATATCTGCATAATATGGTTAATAATATGAGTTAGATTGATAATAGTGTGTGTAATAAGTATAGTAATTGTCGTTCTATCGATCATATTAGCATAATATGGTTAATAATATGAGCTAGATTGATAATAATAAGAGTAATGAGTATAGTAATTGTCGTTCTATCGTTCATATAAGCTTAATATGGCTAATAATATGAGTTAGATTGATAATAATAAGAGTAATGAGCATACTAATTGTAGTTCTATCGATCATATCTGCATAATATGGTTAATAATATGAGTTAGATTGATAATAATAAGAGTAATAAGTATAGTAAATGTCGTGCTATCGATCATATCTGCATAATATGGTTAATAATATGAGTTAGATTGATAATAATAAGAGTAGTAAGTACAGTAAATGTCGTGCTATCCATCATATCTGCATAATATGGTTAATAATATGAGTTAGATTGATGATAGTGAGTGTAATAAGTATAGTAATTGTCGTTCTATCGATCATATTAGCATAATATGGTTAATAATATTAGTTAGATTGATAATAGTGAGTGTAATGAGTATAGTAATTGTCGTTCTGGCGATCATATAAGCATAATATGGCTAATAATATGAGTTAGATTGATAATAATAAGAGTAATAAGTATAGTAATTGTCGTTCTATCGATCACATAAGCATAATACGGCTAATAATATGAGTTAGACTGATAATAATAAGAGTAATAAGTATAGTAATTGTCGTTCTACCGTTCATATCTGCATAATATGGTTAATAATATGAGTTAGATTGATAATAGTGAGTGTAATAAGTATAGTAATTGTCGTTATATCGATCATATCTGCATAATATGGTTAATAATATGAGTTAGATTGATAATAGTGAGTGTAATAAGTATAGAAATTGTCGTTCTATCGATCATATTAGCATAATATGGTTAATAACATGAGTCAGATTGATAATAATAAGTGTAATGAGTACAGTAATTGTCGTTCTATCGTTCATATAAGCATAACATGGCTAATAATATGAGTTAGATTGATAATAATAAGAGAAATGAGTATAGTAATTGTCTTTCTATCGATCATATCTGCATAATATGGTTAATAATATGAGTTAGATTGATAATAGTGAGTGTAATAAGTATAGTAATTGTCGTTCTATCGATCATATTAGCATAATATGGCTAATAATATGAGTTAGGCTGATAATAATGAGAGTAATAAGTATAGTAATTGTCGTTCTGTCGATCATATAAGCATAATATGGCTAATAATATGAATTAGATTGATAATAATAAGAGAAATGAATATAGTAATTGTCGTTCTACCGATCATATAAGCATAATATGGCTAATAATATGAGTTAGATTGATAATAATAAGAGAAATGAATATAGTAACTGTCGTTCTATCGATCATATAAGCATAATATGGCTAATAATATGAGTTAGATTGATAATAATAAGAGTAAGGAGTATACTAATTGTAGTTCTATCGATCATATCTGCATAATATTGTTAATAATATGAGTTAGATTGATAAGAATAAGAGTAATAAGTACAGTAAATGTCGTGCTATCCATCATATCTGCATAATATGGTTAATAATATGAGTTAGATTGATGATAGTGAGTGTAATAAGTATAGTAATTGTCGTTCTATCGATCATATTAGCATAATATGGTTAATAATATTAGTTAGATTGATAATAGTGAGTGTAATGAGTATAGTAATTGTCGTTCTGGCGATCATATAAGCATAATATGGCTAATAATATGAGTTAGATTGATAATAATAAGAGTAATAAGTATAGTAATTGTCGTTCTATCGATCACATAAGCATAATACGGCTAATAATATGAGTTAGATTGATAATAATAAGAGTAATAAGTATAGTAATTGTCGTTCTACCGTTCATATCTGCATAATATGGTTAATAATATGAGTTAGATTGATAATAGTGAGTGTAATAAGTATAGTAATTGTCGTTATATCGATCATATCTGCATAATATGGTTAATAATATGAGTTAGATTGATAATAGTGAGTGTAATAAGTATAGAAATTGTCGTTCTATCGATCATATTAGCATAATATGGTTAATAACATGAGTCAGATTGATAATAATAAGTGTAATGAGTACAGTAATTGTCGTTCTATCGTTCATATAAGCATAACATGGCTAATAATATGAGTTAGATTGATAATAATAAGAGTAATGGGTATAGTAATTGTCGTCTACCGATCATATAAGCATAATATGGCTAATAATATGAGTTAGGCTGATAACAATGAGAGTAATAAGTATAGTAATAGTCGTTCTGTCGATCATATAAGCATAGTATGTCTAATCATATGAGTTAGATTGATAACAATAAGGGAAATGAATATAGTAATTGTCGTTCTATCGATCATATAAGCTTAATATGGCTAATAATATGAGTTAGATTGATAATAATAAGAGTAATGAGTATACTAATTGTAGTTCTATCGATCATATCTGCATAATGTGGTTAATAATATGAGTTAGATTGATAATAATAAGAGTAATAAGTATAGTAAATGTCGTGCTATCGATCATATCTGCATAATATGGTTAATAATATGAGTTAGATTGATAATAATAAGAGTCGTAAGTGTAGTAAATGTCGTGCTATCGATCATATCTGCATAATATGGTTAATAATATGAGTTAGATTGATAATAGTGTGTGTAATAGGTATAGTAATTGTCGTTCTATCGATCATATTAGTATAATATGGTTAATAATATGAGTTAGATTGATAATAATAAGAGAAGTGAGTATAGTCATTGTCGTTCGATCGATCATATAAGCATAATATGGCTAATACTATGAGTAAGATTGATAATAATAAGAGAAGTGAGTATAGTCATTGTCGTTCGATCGATCATATAAGCATAATATGGCTAATGATATGAGTTAGATTGATAATAATAAGAGAAATGAGTATAGTAATTGTCTTTCTATCGATCATATCTGCATAATATGGTTAATAATATGAGTTAGATTGATAATAGTGAGTGTAATAAGTATAGTAATTGTCGTTCTATCGATCATATTAGCATAATATGGCTAATAATATAAGTTAGGCTGATAATAATGAGAGTAATAAGTATAGTAATTGTCGTTCTGTCGATCATATAAGCATAATATGGCTAATAATATGAATTAGATTGATAATAATAAGAGAAATGAATATAGTAATTGTCGTTCTACCGATCATATAAGCATAATATGGCTAATAATATGAGTTAGATTGATAATAATAAGAGAAGTGAGTATAGTCATTGTCGTTCGATCGATCATATAAGCATAATATGGCTAATAATCTGAGTAAGATTGATAATAA
This sequence comes from Megachile rotundata, assembly GCF_050947335.1. Taxonomy (NCBI): domain Eukaryota; kingdom Metazoa; phylum Arthropoda; class Insecta; order Hymenoptera; family Megachilidae; genus Megachile; species Megachile rotundata. The sequence continues at coordinate 152,712 of NW_027473406.1, forward strand.
TAAGAGAAGTGAGTATAGTCATTGTCGTTCGATCGATCATATAAGCATAATATAGCTAATGATATGAGTTAGATTGATAATAATAAGAGTAATGAGTATACTAATTGTAGTTCTATCGATCATATCTGCATAATATGGTTAATAATATTAGTTAGATTGATAACAGTAAGAGTAATAAGTACAGTAAATGTCGTGCTATCGATCATATCTGCATAATATGGTTAATAATATGAGTTAGATTGATAATAGTGAGTGTAATAAGTATAGTAATTGTCGTTCTATCGATCATATTAGCATAATATGGCTAATAATATGAGTTAGGCTGATAATAATGAGAGTAATAAGTATAGTAATTGTCGTTCTGTCGATCATATAAGCATAATATGGCTAATAATATGAATTAGATTGATAATAATAAGAGAAATGAATATAGTAATTGTCGTTCTACCGATCATATAAGCATAATATGGCTAATAATATGAGTTAGATTGATAATAATAAGAGAAATGAATATAGTAACTGTCGTTCTATCGATCATATAAGCATAATATGGCTAATAATATGAGTTAGATTGATAATAATAAGAGTAAGGAGTATACTAATTGTAGTTCTATCGATCATATCTGCATAATATTGTTAATAATATGAGTTAGATTGATAAGAATAAGAGTAATAAGTACAGTAAATGTCGTGCTATCCATCATATCTGCATAATATGGTTAATAATATGAGTTAGATTGATGATAGTGAGTGTAATAAGTATAGTAATTGTCGTTCTATCGATCATATTAGCATAATATGGTTAATAATATTAGTTAGATTGATAATAGTGAGTGTAATGAGTATAGTAATTGTCGTTCTGGCGATCATATAAGCATAATATGGCTAATAATATGAGTTAGATTGATAATAATAAGCGTAATAAGTATAGTAATTGTCGTTCTATCGATCACATAAGCATAATACGGCTAATAATATGAGTTAGATTGATAATAATAAGAGTAATAAGTATAGTAATTGTCGTTCTACCGTTCATATCTGCATAATATGGTTAATAATATGAGTTAGATTGACAATAGTGAGTGTAATAAGTATAGTAATTGTCGTTATATCGATCATATCTGCATAATATGGTTAATAATATGAGTTAGATTGATAATAGTGAGTGTAATAAGTATAGAAATTGTCGTTCTATCGATCATATTAGTATAATATGGTTAATAACATGAGTCAGATTGATAATAATAAGTGTAATGAGTACAGTAATTGTCGTTCTATCGTTCATATAAGCATAACATGGCTAATAATATGAGTTAGATTGATAATAATAAGAGTAATGAGTATAGTAATTGTCGTCTACCGATCATATAAGCATAATATGGCTAATAATATGAGTTAGGCTGATAACAATGAGAGTAATAAGTATAGTAATAGTCGTTCTGTCGATCATATAAGCATAATATGTCTAATAATATGAGTTAGATTGATAACAATAAGGGAAATGAATATAGTAATTGTCGTTCTATCGATCATATAAGCTTAATATGGCTAATAATATGAGTTAGATTGATAATAATAAGAGTAATGAGTATACTAATTGTAGTTCTATCGATCATATCTGCATAATGTGGTTAATAATATGAGTTAGATTGATAATAATAAGAGTAATAAGTATAGTAAATGTCGTGCTATCGATCATATCTGCATAATATGGTTAATAATATGAGTTAGATTGATAATAGTGTGTGTAATAGGTATAGTAATTGTCGTTCTATCGATCATATTAGTATAATATGGTTAATAATATGAGTTAGATTGATAATAATAAGAGAAGTGAGTATAGTCATTGTCGTTCTATCGATCATATTAGCATAATATGGTTAATAATATGAGCTACATTGATAATAATAAGAGAAGTGAGTATAGTCATTGTCGTTCGATCGATCATATAAGCATAATATGGCTAATACTATGAGTAAGATTGATAATAATAAGAGAAGTGAGTATAGTCATTGTCGTTCGATCGATCATATAAGCATAATATGGCTAATGATATGAGTTAGATTGATAATAATAAGAGTAATGAGTATACTAATTGTAGTTCTATCGATCATATCTGCATAATATGGTTAATAATATTAGTTAGATTGATAACAGTAAGAGTAATAAGTACAGTAAATGTCGTGCTATCGATCATATCTGCATAATATGGTTAATAATATGAGTTAGATTGATAATGGTGAGTGTAATAAGTATAGTAATTGTCGTTCTATCGATCATATTAGCATAATATGGTTAATAATATGAGTTAGATTGATAATAGTGAGTGTAATAAGTACAGTAATTGTCGTTCTATCGATCATATTAGCATAATATGGTTAATAATATGAGCTAGATTGATAATAATAAGGTTAATGAGTATAGTAATTGTCGTTCTATCGTTCATATAAGCATAATATGGCTAATAATATGAGTTAGGCTGATAATAATAAGAGTAATGAGTATAGTAATTGTCGTTCTATCGATCATATTTGCATAATATGGTTAATAATATGAGTTAGGCTGATAATAATGAGAGTAATAAGTATAGTAATTGTCGTTCTGTCGATCATATAAGCATAATATGGCTAATAATATGAATTAGATTGATAATAATAAGAGAAATGCATTTAGTAATTGTCGTTCTATCGATCATATAAGCATAATATGGCTAATAATATGAGTTAGGCTGATAATAATAAGAGTAATGAGTATAGTAATTGTCGTTCTATCGATCATATAAGCATAATATGGTTAATAATATGAGTTAGATTGATAATAGTGAGTGTAATAAGTATAGTAATTGTCGTTATATCGATCATATCTGCATAATATGGCTAATAATATCAGTTAGATTGATAATAATAAGAGTAATGAGTATAGTAATTGTCGTTCTATCGATCATATAAGCATAATATGGCTAATAACATGAGTTAGATTGATAATAATAAGAGTAATGAGTATATTAATTGTCGTTCTATCGATCATATAAGCATAATACGGCTAATAATATGAGTTAGGCTGATAATAATGAGAGTAATAAGTATAGTAATTGTCGTTCTGTCGATCATATTAGTATAATATGGTTAATAATATGAGTTAGATTGATAATAATAAGAGAAGTAAGTATAGTCATTGTCGTTCGATCGATCATATAAGCCTAATATGGCTAATACTATGAGTAAGATTGATAATAATAAGACAAGTGAGTATAGTCATTGTCGTTCGATCGATCATATAAGCATAATATGGCTAATAATATGAGTTAGATCGATAATAATAAGAGTAATAAGTGTAGTAAATGTCATGCTATCGATCATATCCGCATAATATGGTTAATAATATGAGTTAGATTGATAATAATAAGAGTAGTAAGTGTAGTAAATGTCGTGCTATCGATCATATCTGCATAATATGGTTAATAATATGAGTTAGATTGATAATAGTGTGTGTAATAGGTATAGTAATTGTCGTTCTATCGATCATATTATTATAATATGGTTAATAATATGAGTTAGATTGATAATAATAAGAGAAGTGAGTATAGTCGTTGTAGTTCGATCGATCATATAAGCATAATATGGCTAATACTATGAGTAAGATTGATAATAATAAGAGTAAGGAGTATAGTAATTGTCGTTCTATCGACCATATAAGCATAATACGGCTAATAATATGAGTTAGGCTGATAATAATGAGAGTAATAAGTATAGTAATTGTCGTTCTGTCGATCATATAAGCATAATATGGCTAATAATATGAGTTAGATTGATAACAGTGAGTGTAATAAGTATAGTAATTGTCGTTCTATCGATCATATTAGCATCTTATGGTTAATAATATGAGCTAGATTGATAATAATAAGAGTAATGAGTATAGTAATTGTCGTTCTATCGTTCATATAAGCATAATATGGCTAATAATATGAGTTAGGCTGATGATAATAAGAGTAATGAGTATAGTAATTGTCGTTCTATCGATCGTATTTGCATAATATGGTTAATAATATGAGTTAGATTGATAACAGTGAGTGTAGTAAGTATAGTAATTGTCGTTCTGTCGATCATATAAGCATAATATAGCTAATAATATGAGTTAGATTGATAATAGTGTGTGTAATAGGTATAGTAATTGTCGTTCCATCGATCATATTAGTATAATATGGTTAATAATATGAGTTAGATTGATAATAATAAGAGAAGTGAGTATAGTCTTTGTAGTTCGATCGATCATATAAGCATAATATGGCTAATACTATGAGTAAGATTGATAATAATAAGAGTAAGGAGTATAGTAATTGTCGTTCTATCGACCATATAAGCATAATACGGCTAATAATATGAGTTAGGCTGATAATAATGAGAGTAATAAGTATAGTAATTGTCGTTCTGTCGATCATATAAGCATAATATGGCTAATAATATGAGTTAGATTGATAACAGTGAGTGTAATAAGTATAGTAATTGTCGTTCTGTCGATCATATAAGCATAATATAGCTAATAATATGAATTAGATCGATAATAATAAGAGTAATAAGTGTAGTAAATATCATGCTATCGATCATATCCGCATAATATGGTTAATAATATGAGTTTGATTGATAATAGTGAGTGTAATAGGTATAGTAATTGTCGTTCTATCGATCATATTAGTATAATATGGTTAATAATATGAGTTAGATTGATAATAATAAGAGAAGTGAGTATAGTCATTGTCGTTCGATCGATCATATAAGCATAATATGGCTAATAATATGAGTAAGATTGATAATAATAAGAGAAGTGAGTATAGTCATTGTCGTTCGATCGATCATATAAGCATAATATGGCTAATGATATGAGTTAGATTGATAATAATAAGAGTAATAGGTATAGTAATTATCGTTCTACCGATCATATAAGCATAATATGGCTAATAATATGAGTTAGATTGATAATAATAAGAGTAATGAGTATACTAATTGTAGTTCTATCGATCAGATCTGCATAATATGGTTAATAATATGAGTTAGATTGATAATAGTGAGTGTAATAAGTATAGTAATTGTCGTTATATCGATCATATCTGCATAATATGGTTAATAATATGAGTTAGATTGATAACAGTGAGTGTAATAAGTATAGTAATTGTCTTTCTATCGATCATATAAGCATAATATGGCTAATAATATGAGTTAGATTGATAATAATAAGAGAAATGAGTATAGTAATTGTCGTTCTATCGTTCATATAAGCATAATATGGCTAATAATATGAGTTAGGCTGATGATAATAAGAGTAATGAGTATAGTAGTTGTCGTTCTATCGATCATATAAGCATAATATGGCTAATAATATGAGTTAAATTGATAATAATAAGAGTAAGGAGTATACTAATTGTAGTTCTATCGATCATGTCTTCATAATATGGTTAATAATATGAGTTAGATTGACAACAATAAGAGTAATAAGTAGAGTAAATGTCGTGCTATCGATCATATCTGCATAATATGGTTAATAATATGAGTTAGATTGATAATAGTGAGTGTAATAAGTATAGTAATTGTCGTTCTATCGATCATATTAGCATAATATGGCTAATAATATGAGTTAGGCTGATAATAATGAGAGTAATAAGTATAGTAATTGTCGTTCTGTCGATCATATAAGCATAATATGGCTAATAATATGAATTAGATTGATAATAATAAGAGAAATGAATATAGTAATTGTCGTTCTACCGATCATATAAGCATAATATGGCTAATAATATGAGTTAGATTGATAATAATAAGAGAAATGAATATAGTAACTGTCGTTCTATCGATCATATAAGCATAATATGGCTAATAATATGAGTTAGATTGATAATAATAAGAGTAAGGAGTATACTAATTGTAGTTCTATCGATCATATCTGCATAATATTGTTAATAATATGAGTTAGATTGATAATAATAAGAGTAATGAGTATAGTAATTGTCGTCTATCGATCATATAAGCATAATATGGCTAATAATATGAGTTAGGCTGATAACAATGAGAGTAATAAGTATAGTAATAGTCGTTCTGTCGATCATATAAGCATAATATGGCTAATAATATGAGTTAGATTGATAATAATAAGAGTAATAAGTATAGTAATTGTCGTTCTATCGATCACATAAGCATAATACGGCTAATAATATGAGTTAGATTGATAATAATAAGAGTAATAAGTATAGTAATTGTCGTTCTACCGTTCATATCTGCATAATATGGTTAATAATATGAGTTAGATTGATAATAGTGAGTGTAATAAGTATAGTAATTGTCGTTATATCGATCATATCTGCATAATATGGTTAATAATATGAGTTAGATTGATAATAGTGAGTGTAATAAGTATAGAAATTGTCGTTCTATCGATCATATTAGCATAATATGGTTAATGACATGAGTCAAATTGATAATAATAAGTGTAATGAGTACAGTAATTGTCGTTCTATCGTTCATATAAGCATAACATGGCTAATAATATGAGTTAGATTGATAATAATAAGAGTAATGAGTATAGTAATTGTCGTCTACCGATCATATAAGCATAATATGGCTAATAATATGAGTTAGGCTGATAACAATGAGAGTAATAAGTATAGTAATAGTCGTTCTGTCGATCATATAAGCATAATATGTCTAATAATATGAGTTAGATTGATAACAATAAGGGAAATGAATATAGTAATTGTCGTTCTATCGATCATATAAGCTTAATATGGCTAATAATATGAGTTAGATTGATAATAATAAGAGTAATGAGTATACTAATTGTAGTTCTATCGATCATATCTGCATAATGTGGTTAATAATATGAGTTAGATTGATAATAAAAAGAGTAATAAGTATAGTAAATGTCGTGCTGTCGATCATATCTGCATAATATGGTTAATAATATGAGTTAGATTGATAATAATAAGAGTCGTAAGTGTAGTAAATGTCGTGCTATCGATCATATCTGCATAATATGGTTAATAATATGAGTTAAATTGATAATAGTGTGTGTAATAGGTATAGTAATTGTCGTTCTATCGATCATATTAGTATAATATGGTTAATAATATGAGTTAGATTGATAATAATAAGAGAAGTGAGTATAGTCATTGTCGTTCTATCGATCATATTAGCATAATATGGTTAATAATATGAGCTACATTGATAATAATAAGAGAAGTGAGTATAGTCATTGTCGTTCGATCGATCATATAAGCATAATATGGCTAATACTATGAGTAAGATTGATAATAATAAGAGAAGTGAGTATAGTCATTGTCGTTCGATCGATCATATAAGCATAATATGGCTAATGATATGAGTTAGATTGATAATAATAAGAGAAATGAGTATAGTAATTGTCTTTCTATCGATCATATCTGCATAATATGGTTAATAATATGAGTTAGATTGATAATAGTGAGTGTAATAAGTATAGTAATTGTCGTTCTATCGATCATATTAGCATAATATGGCTAATAATATGAGTTAGGCTGATAATAATGAGAGTAATAAGTATAGTAATTGTCGTTCTGTCGATCATATAAGCATAATATGGCTAATAATATGAATTAGATTGATAATAATAAGAGAAATGAATATAGTAATTGTCGTTCTACCGATCATATAAGCATAATATGGCTAATAATATGAGTTAGATTGATAATAATAAGAGAAGTGAGTATAGTCATTGTCGTTCGATCGATCATATAAGCATAATATGGCTAATAATCTGAGTAAGATTGATAATAATAAGAGAAGTGAGTATAGTCATTGTCGTTCGATCGATCATATAAGCATAATATGGCTAATGATATGAGTTAGATTGATAATAATAAGAGTAATGAGTATACTAATTGTAGTTCTATCGATCATATCTGCATAATATGGTTAATAATATTAGTTAGATTGATAACAGTAAGAGTAATAAGTACAGTAAATGTCGTGCTATCGATCATATCTGCATAATATGGTTAATAATATGAGTTAGATTGATAATAGTGAGTGTAATAAGTATAGTAATTGTCGTTCTATCGATCATATTAGCATAATATGGTTAATAATATGAGTTAGATTGATAATAGTGAGTGTAATAAGTACAGTAATTGTCGTTCTATCGATCATATTAGCATAATATGGTTAATAATATGAGCTAGATTGATAATAATAAGGTTAATGAGTATAGTAATTGTCGTTCTATCGTTCATATAAGCATAATATGGCTAATAATATGAGTTAGGCTGATAATAATAAGAGTAATGAGTATAGTAATTGTCGTTCTATCGATCATATTTGCATAATATGGTTAATAATATGAGTTAGGCTGATAATAATGAGAGTAATAAGTATAGTAATTGTCGTTCTGTCGATCATATAAGCATAATATGGCTAATAATATGAATTAGATTGATAATAATAAGAGAAATGCATTTAGTAATTGTCGTTCTATCGATCATATAAGCATAATATGGCTAATAATATGAGTTAGGCTGATAATAATAAGAGTAATGAGTATAGTAATTGTCGTTCTATCGATCATATAAGCATAATATGGTTAATAATATGAGTTAGATTGATAATAGTGAGTGTAATAAGTATAGTAATTGTCGTTATATCGATCATATCTGCATAATATGGCTAATAATATCAGTTAGATTGATAATAATAAGAGTAATGAGTATAGTAATTGTCGTTCTATCGATCATATAAGCATAATATGGCTAATAACATGAGTTAGATTGATAATAATAAGGGAAATGAATATAGTAATTGTCGTTCTATCGATCATATAAGCTTAATATGGCTAATAATATGAGTTAGATTGATAATAATAAGAGTAATGAGTATACTAATTGTAGTTCTATCGATCATATCTGCATAATATGGTTAATAATATGAGTTAGATTGATAATAATAAGAGTAATAAGTATAGTAAATGTCGTGCTATCGATCATATCTGCATAATATGGTTAATAATATGAGTTAGATTGATAATAATAAGAGTAGTAAGTGTAGTAAATGTCGTGCTATCGATCATATCTGCATAATATGGTTAATAATATGAGTTAGATTGATAATAGTGTGTGTAATAGGTATAGTAATTGTCGTTCTATCGATCATATTAGTATAATATGGTTAATAATATGAGTTAGATTGATAATAATAAGAGAAGTGAGTATAGTCGTTGTAGTTCGATCGATCATATAAGCATAATATGGCTAATACTATGAGTAAGATTGATAATAATAAGAGTAAGGAGTATAGTAATTGTCGTTCTATCGACCATATAAGCATAATACGGCTAATAATATGAGTTAGGCTGATAATAATGAGAGTAATAAGTATAGTAATTGTCGTTCTGTCGATCATATAAGCATAATATGGCTAATAATATGAGTTAGATTGATAACAGTGAGTGTAATAAGTATAGTAATTGTCGTTCTATCGATCATATTAGCATCTTATGGTTAATAATATGAGCTAGATTGATAATAATAAGAGTAATGAGTATAGTAATTGTCGTTCTATCGTTCATATAAGCATAATATGGCTAATAATATGAGTTAGGCTGATAATAATGAGAGTAATAAGTATAGTAATTGTCGTTCTGTCGATCATATAAGCATAATATGGCTAATAATATGAGTTAGATTGATAACAGTGAGTGTAATAAGTATAGTAATTGTCGTTCTGTCGATCATATAAGCATAATATAGCTAATAATATGAGTTAGATCGATAATAATAAGAGTAATAAGTGTAGTAAATGTCATGCTATCGATCATATCCGCATAATATGGTTAATAATATGAGTTAGATTGATAATAGTGGGTGTAATAAGTATAGTAATTGTCGTTCTATCGATCATATTAGCATCTTATGGTTAATAATATGAGCTAGATTGATAATAATAAGAGTAATGAGTATAGTAATTGTCGTTCTATCGTTCATATAAGCATAATATGGCTAATAATATGAGTTAGGCTGATGATAATAAGAGTAATGAGTATAGTAATTGTCGTTCTATCGATCGTATTTGCATAATATGGTTAATAATATGAGTTAGATTGATAACAGTGAGTGTAGTAAGTATAGTAATTGTCGTTCTGTCGATCATATAAGCATAATATAGCTAATAATATGAGTTAGATCGATAATAATAAGAGTAATAAGTGTAGTAAATGTCATGCTATCGATCATATCCGCATAATATGGTTAATAATACGAGTTAGATTGATAATAGTGAGTGTAATAGGTATAGTAATTGTCGTTCTATCGATCATATTAGTATAATATGGTTAATAATATGAGTTAGATTGATAATAATAAGAGAAGTGAGTATAGTCATTGTCGTTCGATCGATCATATAAGCATAATATGGCTAATACTATGAGTAAGATTGATAATAATAAGAGAAGTGAGTATAGTCATTGTCGTTCGATCGATCATATAAGCATAATATGGCTAATGATATGAGTTAGATTGATAATAATAGGAGTAATAGGTATAGTAATTATCGTTCTACCGGTCATATAAGCATAATATGGCTAATAATATGAGTTAGATTGATAATAATAAGAGAAATAAGTATAGTAATTGTCGTCCTATCGATCATATAAGCATAATATGGCTAATAATATGAGTTAGATTGATAATAATAAGAGTAATGAGTATACTAATTGTAGTTCTATCGATCAGATCTGCATAATATGGTTAATAATATGAGTTAGATTGATAACAGTGAGTGTAATAAGTATAGTAATTGTCGTTCTGTCGATCATATAAGCATAATATAGCTAATAATATGAATTAGATCGATAATAATAAGAGTAATGAGTATAGTAATTGTCGTTCTATCGTTCATATAAGCTTAATATGGCTAATAATATGAGTTAGATTGATAATAATAAGAGTAATGAGCATACTAATTGTAGTTCTATCGATCATATCTGCATAATATGGTTAATAATATGAGTTAGATTGATAATAATAAGAGTAATAAGTATAGTAAATGTCGTGCTATCGATCATATCTGCATAATATGGTTAATAATATGAGTTAGATTGATAATAATAAGAGTAGTAAGTGTAGTAAATGTCGTGCTATCGATCATATCTGCATAATATGGTTAATAATATGAGTTAGATTGATAATAGTGTGTGTAATAAGTATAGTAATTGTCGTTCTATCGATCATATTAGCATAATATGGTTAATAATATGAGCTAGATTGATAATAATAAGAGTAATAAGTATAGTAAATGTCGTGCTATCGATCATATAAGCATAATATGGCTAATAATATGAGTTAGGCTGATGATAATAAGAGTAATGAGTATAGTAATTGTCGTTCTATCGATCGTATTTGCATAATATGGTTAATAATATGAGTTAGATTGATAACAGTGAGTGTAGTAAGTATAGTAATTGTCGTTCTGTCGATCATATAAGCATAATATAGCTAATAATATGAGTTAGATCGATAATAATAAGAGTACTAAGTGTAGTAAATGTCATGCTATCGATCATATCCGCATAATATGGTTGATAATATGAGTTAGATTGATAATAGTGAGTGTAATAGGTATAGTAATTGTCGTTCTATCGATCATATTAGTATAATATGGTTAATAATATGAGTTAGATTGATAATAATAAGAGAAGTGAGTATAGTCATTGTCGTTCGATCGATCATATAAGAATAATATGGCTAATAATCTGAGTAAGATTGATAATAATAAGAGAAGTGAGTATAGTCATTGTCGTTCGATCGATCATATAAGCATAATATGGCTAATGATATGAGTTAGATTGATAATAATAAGAGTAATGAGTATACTAATTGTAGTTCTATCGATCATATCTGCATAATATGGTTAATAATATTAGTTAGATTGATAACAGTAAGAGTAATAAGTACAGTAAATGTCGTGCTATCGATCATATCTGCATAATATGGTTAATAATATGAGTTAGATTGATAACAGTGAGCGTAATAAGTATAGTAATTGTCGTTCTGTCGATCATATAAGCATAATATGGCTAATAATATGAGTTAGGTTGATAATAATGAGAGTAATAAGTATAGTAATTGTCGTTCTATCGATCATATAAGCATAATATGGCCAATAATATGAGTTAGATTGCTAATAGTAAGAGAAATGAATATAGTAACTGTCGTTCTATCGATCATATAAGCATAATATGGCTAATAATATGAGTTAGATTGATAATAATAAGAGTAAGGAGTATACTAATTGTAGTTCTATCGATCATGTCTGCATAATATGGTTAATAATATGAGTTAGATTGATAACAGTGAGTGTAATAAGTATAGTAATTGTCGTTCTATCGATCATATTAGCATCTTATGGTTAATAATATGAGCTAGATTGATAATAATAAGAGTAGTGTGTATAGTAATTGTCGTTCTATCGATCATATAAGCATAATATGGCTAATAATATGAGTTAGATTGATAATAATAAGAGTAATGAGTATAGTAATTGTCGTTCTATTGATCATATAAGCATAATATGGCTAATAATATGAGTTAGGTTGATAAAAATAAGAATCATAAGTATAGTAATTGTCGTTCTATCGATCATATAAGCATAATATGGCTAATAATATGAGTTAGGTTGATAATTATAAGAGTAATAAGTATAGTAATTGTCGTTCTATCGATCATATTTGCATAATATAGTTAACAGTATGAGTTGGATTGATAATAGCGAGTGTAATAAGTATAGTAATTGTCGTTTTATCGATCATATTAGCATAATATGGCTCATAATATGGGTTAGATTGATAATAATAAGAGTAATGAGTATAGTAATTGTAGTTCTATCGATCTTATCTGCATAATACGGTTAATAATATGAGTTAGATTGATAATAATAAGAGTAATAAGTATAGTAATTGTAGTTCTATCGATCATATAAGCATAATATGGTTAATCATATGAGTTAGATTGATAATAGTGAGTGTAATAAGTATAGTAATTGTAGTTCTATTGCTCATATAAGCAAAATATGGCTAATAATATGAGTTAGATTGATAATAATAAGAGTAATGAGTATACTAATTGTAGTTCTATCGATCATATCTGCATAATATGGTTAATAATATGAGTTAGATTGATAACAATAAGAGTAATAAGTATAGTCATTGTCGTTCGATCGATCATATAAGCATAATATGGCTAATAATATGAGTTAGATTGATAATTATAAGAGTAATAAGTATAGTAATTGTCGTTCTATCGATCATATAAGCATAATATGGCTAATAATAAGAGTTAGATTGACAATAATAAGAGTAATAAGTATAGTAATTGTCGTTCTATCGATCATATTTGCATAATATGGTTAACAGTATGAGTTAGATTGATAATAGTGAGTGTAATAAGTATAGTAATTGTCGTTCTATCGATCATATTAGCATAATATGGCCAATAATATGGGTTAGATTGATAATAATAAGAGTAGTGTGTATAGTAATTGTCGTTCTATCGATCATATAAGCATAATATGGCTAATAATATGAGTTAGATTGATAATAATAAGAGTAATGAGTATAGTAATTGTCGTTCTATCGATCATATAAGCATAATATGGCTAATAATATGAGTTAGGTTGATAATAATAAGAGTAATGAGTATACTAATTGTAGTTCTATCGATCATATCTGCATAATATGGCTAATAATATGAGTTAGATTGATAACAATAAGAGTAATAAGTATAGTAAATGTCGTGCAATCGATCATATCTGCATAATATGGTTAATAATATGAGTTAGATTCATAACAATAAGAGGAATAAGTATAGTAATTGTCGTTCTATCGATCATATGTGCATAATATGGTGATTATATGAGTTAGATTGATAACAGTGAGTGTAATAAGTATAGTAATTGTCGTTCTGTCGATCACATAAGCATAATATGGCTAGTAATCTGAGTTAGATTGATAATAATAAGAGTAATAAGTGTAGTAAATGTCGTGCTATCGATCATATCTGCATAATATGGTTAATAATAGGAGTTAGATTCATAATAATAAGAGTAATGAGTATAGTAATTGTCGTTCTATCGATCATATAAGCATAATATGGCTAATAATAAGAGTTAGATTGATAATTATAAGAGTAATAAGTATAGTAATTGTCGTTCTATCGATCATATAAGCATAATATGGCTAATAATAAGAGTTAGATTGACAATAATAAGAGTAATAGGTATAGTAATTGTCGTTCTATCGATCATATTTGCATAATATGGTTAACAGTATGAGTTAGATTGATAATAGTGAGTGTAATAAGTATAGTAATTGTCGTTCTATCGATCATATTAGCATAATATGGCCAATAATATGGGTTAGATTGATAATAATAAGAGTAGTGTGTATAGTAATTGTCGTTCTATCGATCATATAAGCATAATATGGCTAATAATATGAGTTAGATTGATAATAATAAGAGTAATGAGTATAGTAATTGTCGTTCTATTGATCATATAAGCATAATATGGCTAATAATATGAGTTAGGTTGATAAAAATAAGAATCATAAGTATAGTAATTGTCGTTCTATCGATCATATAAGCATAATATGGCTAATAATATGAGTTAGGTTGATAATTATAAGAGTAATAAGTATAGTAATTGTCGTTCTATCGATCATATTTGCATAATATAGTTAACAGTATGAGTTAGATTGATAATAGCGAGTGTAATAAGTATAGTAATTGTCGTTCTATCGATCATATTAGCATAATATGGCTCATAATATGGGTTAGATTGATAATAATAAGAGTAATGAGTATAGTAATTGTAGTTCTATCGATCTTATCTGCATAATATTGTTAATAATATGAGTTAGATTGATAATAATAAGAGTAATAAGTATAGTAATTGTAGTTCTATCGATCATATAAGCATAATATGGTTAATCATATGAGTTAGATTGATAATAGTGAGTGTAATAAGTATAGTAATTGTAGTTCTATTGCTCATATAAGCAAAATAGGGTTAATAATATGAGTTAGAGTGATAATAATAAGAGTAATAGGTATAGTAATTGTCGATCTACCGATCATATAAGCATAATATGGCTAATAATATGAGTTAGGTTGATAATAATAAGAGTAATAAGTATAGTAATTGTCGTTCTATCGATCATATTTGCATATTACGGTTACTAATATGAGTTAGATTGATAACAGTGAGTGTAATAAGCATAGTAATTGTCGTTCTGTCGATCATATAAGCATAATATGGCTAATAATCTGAGTTAGATTGATAATAATAAGAGTAATAAGTATAGTAATTGTCGTTCTATCGATTATATTAGCATAATATGGCCAATAATATGAGTTAGATAGATAATAATAAGAATAATAAGTATAGTATTTGTCGTTCTATCGACCATATAAGCATAATGTGGATAATAATATGAGTTAGATTGATAATAATAAGAGTTATAAGTATAGTAATTGCCGTTCTATCGATCATATAAGCATAATATGGCTAATAATATGAGTTAGATTGATAATAATAAGAGTAATGAGTATAGTAATTGTAGTTCTATCGATCATATCTGCATAATATGGTTAATAATATGAGTTAGATTGATAAAAATAAGAGTAATGAGTATAGTAACAGTAGTCCTATCGATCATATAACCATAATATGGTTAATCATATGAGTTAGATTGATAATAGTGAGTGTAATAAGTATAGTAATTGTAGTTCTATTGCTCATATAAGCAAAATAGGGTTAATAATATGAGTTAGATTGATAATAATAAGAGTAATAGGTATAGTAATTGTCGATCTACCGATCATATAAGCATAATATGGCCAATAATATGAGTTAGGTTGATAATAATAAGAGCAATAAGTATAGTAATTGTCGTTCTATCGATCATATTTGCATATTACGGTTACTAATATGAGTTAGATTGATAACAGTGAGTGTAATAAGCATAGTAATTGTCGTTCTGTCGATCATATAAGCATAATATGGCTAATAATCTGAGTTAGATTGATAATAATAAGAGTAATAAGTATAGTAATTGCCGTTCTATCGATCATATAAGCATAATATGGCTAATAATATGAGTTAGATTGATAATAATAAGAGTAATGAGTATAGTAATTGTAGTTCTATCGATCATATCTGCATAATATGGTTAATAATATGAGTTAGATTGATAAAAATAAGAGTAATGAGTATAGTAACAGTAGTCCTATCGATCATATCTGCATAATATGGTTAATAATATGAGTTAGATTGATAATAATAAGAGCAATAAGTATAGTAATTGTAGTTCTGTCGATCCTATAGGCATAATATGGCTAATAATATGAGTTAGATTGATAATAATAAGAGTAATAAGTATAGTAATTGTCGTCCTATCGATCATATCTGCATAATATGGTTAATCATATGAGTTAGACTGATAATAATAAGAGTAATGAGTAGAGTAATTGTCGTTCTATCGATCATATAAGCATAATATGGCTAATAATATGAGTTAGATTGATAATAATAAGAGAAATGAGTATAGTAATTGTCGTTCTATTGATCATATTTGCATAATGTGGTTAATCATATGAGTTAGATTGATAATAGTGAGTGTAATAAGTATAGTAATTGTAGTTCTATTGCTCATATAAGCAAAATATGGTTAATAATATGAGTTAGATTGATAATAATAAGAGTAATAGGTATAGTAATTGTCGATCTACCGATCATATAAGCATAATATGGCTAATAATATGAGTTAGGTTGATAATAATAAGAGTAATAAGTATAGTAATTGTCGTTCTATCGATCATATTTGCATATTACGGTTACTAATATGAGTTAGATTGATAACAGTGAGTGTAATAAGCATAGTAATTGTCGTTCTGTCGATCATATAAGCATAATATGGCTAATAATATGAGTTAGATTGATGATAATAAGAGTTATAAGTATAGTAATTGCCGTTCTATCGATCATATAAGCATAATATGGGTAATAATATCAGTTAGATTGATAATAATAAGAGTAATGAGTATAGTAATTGTAGTTCTATCGATCATATCTGCATAATATAGTTAATAATATGAGTTAGATTGATAAAAATAAGAGTAATGAGTATAGTAACAGTAGTACTATCGATCATATCTGCATAATATGGTTAATAATATGAGTTAGATTGATAAAAATAAGAGTAATGGGTATAGTAACAGTAGTCCTATCGATCATATCTGCATAATATGGTTAATAGTATGAGTTAGATTGATAATAATAAGAGCAATAAGTATAGTAACTGTAGTTCTGTCGATCCTGTAGGCATAATATGGCTAATAATATGAGTTAGATTGATAATAATAAGAGTAATAAGTATAGTAATTGTCGTTCTATCGATCATATAAGCATAATATGGCTAATAATAAGAGTTAGATTGATAATAATAAGAGTAGTGTGTATAGTAATTGTCGTTCTATCGATCATATAAGCATAATATGGCTAATAATATGAGTTAGATTGATAATAATAAGAGTAATGAGTATAGTAATTGTCGTTCTATTGATCATATAAACATAATATGGCTAATAATATGAGTTAGGTTGATAAAAATAAGAATCATAAGTATAGTAATTGTCGTTCTATCGATCATATAAGCATAATATGGCTAATAATATGAGTTAGGTTGATAATTATAAGAGTAATAAGTATAGTAATTGTCGTTCTATCGATCATATAAGCATAATATGGTTAATCATATGAGTTAGATTGACAATAGTGAGTGTAATAAGTATAGTAATTGTAGTTCTATTGCTCATATAAGCAAAATATGGTTAATAATATGAGTTAGATTGATAATAATAAGAGTAATAGGTATAGTAATTGTCGATCTACCGATCATATAAGCATAATATGGCTAATAGTATGAGTTAGGTTGATAATAATAAGAGTAATAAGTATAGTATTTGTCGTTCTATCGATCATATTTGCATATTACGGTTACTAATATGAGTTAGATTGATAACAGTGAGTGTAATAAGCATAGTAATTGTCGTTCTGTCGATCATATAAGCATAATATGGCTAATAATCTGAGTTAGATTGACAATAATAAGAGTAATAAGTATAGTAATTGTCGTTCTATCGATTATATTAGCATAATATGGCCAATAATATGAGTTAGATAGATAATAATAAGAATAATAAGTATAGTATTTGTCGTTCTATCGACCATATAAGCATAATGTGGATAATAATATGAGTTAGATTGATAATAATAAGAGTTATAAGTATAGTAATTGCCGTTCTATCGATCATATAAGCATAATATGGCTAATAATATGAGTTAGATTGATAATAATAAGAGTAATGAGTATAGTAATTGTAGTTCTATCGATCATATCTGCATAATATGGTTAATAATATGAGTTAGATTGATAAAAATAAGAGTAATGAGTATAGTAACAGTAGTCCTATCGATCATATAACCATAATATGGTTAATCATATGAGTTAGATTGATAATAGTGAGTGTAATAAGTATAGTAATTGTAGTTCTATTGCTCATATAAGCAAAATAGGGTTAATAATATGAGTTAGATTGATAATAATAAGAGTAATAGGTATAGTAATTGTCGATCTACCGATCATATAAGCATAATATGGCCAATAATATGAGTTAGGTTGATAATAATAAGAGCAATAAGTATAGTAATTGTCGTTCTATCGATCATATTTGCATATTACGGTTACTAATATGAGTTAGATTGATAACAGTGAGTGTAATAAGCATAGTAATTGTCGTTCTGTCGATCATATAAGCATAATATGGCTAATAATCTGAGTTAGATTGATAATAATAAGAGTAATAAGTATAGTAATTGCCGTTCTATCGGTCATATAAGCATAATATGGCTAATAATATGAGTTAGATTGATAATAATAAGAGTAATGAGTATAGTAATTGTAGTTCTATCGATCATATCTGCATAATATGGTTAATAATATGAGTTAGATTGATAAAAATAAGAGTAATGAGTATAGTAACAGTAGTCCTATCGATCATATCTGCATAATATGGTTAATAATATGAGTTAGATTGATAATAATAAGAGCAATAAGTATAGTAATTGTAGTTCTGTCGATCCTATAGGCATAATATGGCTAATAATATGAGTTAGATTGATAATAATAAGAGTAATAAGTATAGTAATTGTCGTCCTATCGATCATATCTGCATAATATGGTTAATCATATGAGTTAGACTGATAATAATAAGAGTAATGAGTAGAGTAATTGTCGTTCTATCGATCATATAAGCATAATATGGCTAATAATATGAGTTAGATTGATAATAATAAGAGAAATGAGTATAGTAATTGTCGTTCTATTGATCATATTTGCATAATGTGGTTAATCATATGAGTTAGATTGATAATAGTGAGTGTAATAAGTATAGTAATTGTAGTTCTATTGCTCATATAAGCAAAATATGGTTAATAATATGAGTTAGATTGATAATAATAAGAGTAATAGGTATAGTAATTGTCGATCTACCGATCATATAAGCATAATATGGCTAATAATATGAGTTAGGTTGATAATAATAAGAGTAATAAGTATAGTAATTGTCGTTCTATCGATCATATTTGCATATTACGGTTACTAATATGAGTTAGATTGATAACAGTGAGTGTAATAAGCATAGTAATTGTCGTTCTGTCGATCATATAAGCATAATATGGCTAATAATATGAGTTAGATTGATGATAATAAGAGTTATAAGTATAGTAATTGCCGTTCTATCGATCATATAAGCATAATATGGGTAATAATATCAGTTAGATTGATAATAATAAGAGTAATGAGTATAGTAATTGTAGTTCTATCGATCATATCTGCATAATATAGTTAATAATATGAGTTAGATTGATAAAAATAAGAGTAATGAGTATAGTAACAGTAGTACTATCGATCATATCTGCATAATATGGTTAATAATATGAGTTAGATTGATAAAAATAAGAGTAATGGGTATAGTAACAGTAGTCCTATCGATCATATCTGCATAATATGGTTAATAGTATGAGTTAGATTGATAATAATAAGAGCAATAAGTATAGTAACTGTAGTTCTGTCGATCCTGTAGGCATAATATGGCTAATAATATGAGTTAGATTGATAATAATAAGAGTAATAAGTATAGTAATTGTCGTTCTATCGATCATATAAGCATAATATGGCTAATAATAAGAGTTAGATTGATAATAATAAGAGTAGTGTGTATAGTAATTGTCGTTCTATCGATCATATAAGCATAATATGGCTAATAATATGAGTTAGATTGATAATAATAAGAGTAATGAGTATAGTAATTGTCGTTCTATTGATCATATAAACATAATATGGCTAATAATATGAGTTAGGTTGATAAAAATAAGAATCATAAGTATAGTAATTGTCGTTCTATCGATCATATAAGCATAATATGGCTAATAATATGAGTTAGGTTGATAATTATAAGAGTAATAAGTATAGTAATTGTCGTTCTATCGATCATATTTGCATAATATAGTTAACAGTATGAGTTAGATTGATAATAGCGAGTGTAATAAGTATAGTAATTGTCGTTTTATCGATCATATTAGCATAATATGGCTCATAATATGGGTTAGATTGATACTAATAAGAGTAATGAGTATAGTAATTGTAGTTCTATCGATCTTATCTGCATAATATGGTTAATAATATGAGTTAGATTGATAATAATAAGAGTAATAAGTATAGTAATTGTAGTTCTATCGATCATATAAGCATAATATGGTTAATCATATGAGTTAGATTGACAATAGTGAGTGTAATAAGTATAGTAATTGTAGTTCTATTGCTCATATAAGCAAAATATGGTTAATAATATGAGTTAGATTGATAATAATAAGAGTAATAGGTATAGTAATTGTCGATCTACCGATCATATAAGCATAATATGGCTAATAGTATGAGTTAGGTTGATAATAATAAGAGTAATAAGTATAGTATTTGTCGTTCTATCGATCATATTTGCATATTACGGTTACTAATATGAGTTAGATTGATAACAGTGAGTGTAATAAGCATAGTAATTGTCGTTCTGTCGATCATATAAGCATAATATGGCTAATAATCTGAGTTAGATTGACAATAATAAGAGTAATAAGTATAGTAATTGTCGTTCTATCGATTATATTAGCATAATATGGCCAATAATATGAGTTAGATAGATAATAATAAGAATAATAAGTATAGTATTTGTCGTTCTATCGACCATATAAGCATAATGTGGATAATAATATGAGTTAGATTGATAATAATAAGAGTTATAAGTATAGTAATTGCCGTTCTATCGATCATATAAGCATAATATGGCTAATAATATGAGTTAGATTGATAATAATAAGAGTAATGAGTATAGTAATTGTAGTTCTATCGATCATATCTGCATAATATGGTTAATAATATGAGTTAGATTGATAAAAATAAGAGTAATGGGTATAGTAACAGTAGTCCTATCGATCATATCTGCATAATATGGTTAATAATATGAGTTAGATTGATAATAATAAGAGCAATAAGTATAGTAATTGTAGTTCTGTCGATCCTATAGGCATAATATGGCTAATAATATGAGTTAGATTGATAATAATAAGAGTAATAAGTATAGTAATTGTCGTCCTATCGATCATATCTGCATAATATGGTTAATCATATGAGTTAGATTGATAATAATAAGAGTAATGAGTAGAGTAATTGTCGTTCTATCGATCATATAAGCATAATATGGCTAATAATATGAGTTAGATTGATAATAATAAGAGAAATGAGTATAGTAATTGTCGTTCTATTGATCATATTTGCATAATGTGGTTAATCATATGAGTTAGATTGATAATAGTGAGTGTAATAAGTATAGTAATTGTTGTTCTATTGCTCATATAAGCAAAATATGGTTAATAATATGAGTTAGATTGATAATAATAAGAGTAATAGGTATAGTAATTGTCGATCTACCGATCATATAAGCATAATATGGCTAATAATATGAGTTAGGTTGATAATAATAAGAGTAATAAGTGTAGTAATTGTCGTTCTATCGATCATATTTGCATATTACGGTTACTAATATGAGTTAGATTGATAACAGTGAGTGTAATAAGCATAGTAATTGTCGTTCTGTCGATCATATAAGCATAATATGGCTAATAATATGAGTTAGATTGATAATAATAAGAGTAATAAGTATAGTAATTGTCGTTCTATCGATTATATTAGCATAATATGGCCAATAATATGAGTTAGATAGATAATAATAAGAATAATAAGTATAGTATTTGTCGTTCTATCGACCATATAAGCATAATGTGGATAATAATATGAGTTAGACTGATAATAATAAGAGTTATAAGTATAGTAATTGCCGTTCTATCGATCATATAAGCATAATATGGGTAATAATATCAGTTAGATTGATAATAATAAGAGTAATGTGTATAGTAATTGTAGTTCTATCGATCATATCTGCATAATATGGTTAATAATATGAGTTAGATTGATAAAAATAAGAGTAATGAGTATAGTAACAGTAGTCCTATCGATCATATCTGCATAATATGGTTAATAATATGAGTTAGATTGATAATAATAAGAGCAATAAGTATAGTAATTGTAGTTCTGTCGATCCTATATGCATAATATGGCTAATAATATGAGTTAGATTGATAAAAATAAGAGTAATGAGTATAGTAACAGTAGTCCTATCGATCATATCTGCATAATATGGTTAATAGTATGAGTTAGATTGATAATAATAAGAGCAATAAGTATAGTAACTGTAGTTCTGTCGATCCTGTAGGCATAATATGGCTAATAATATGAGTTAGATTGATAATAATAAGAGTAATAAGTATAGTAATTGTCGTTCTATCGATCATATAAGCATAATATGGCTAATAATAAGAG
This sequence comes from Megachile rotundata, assembly GCF_050947335.1. NCBI lineage: Eukaryota > Metazoa > Arthropoda > Insecta > Hymenoptera > Megachilidae > Megachile > Megachile rotundata. The sequence goes on from NW_027473406.1 coordinate 175,767, forward strand.
TTAGATTGATAATAATAAGAGTAGTGTGTATAGTAATTGTCGTTCTATCGATCATATAAGCATAATATGGCTAATAATATGAGTTAGATTGATAATAATAAGAGTAATGAGTATAGTAATTGTCGTTCTATTGATCATATAAGCATAATATGGCTAATAATATGAGTTAGGTTGATAAAAATAAGAATCATAAGTATAGTAATTGTCGTTCTATCGATCATATAAGCATAATATGGCTAATAATAAGAGTTAGATTGATAATAATAAGAGTAATAAGTATAGTAATTGTCGTTCTATCGATCATATTTGCATAATATGGTTAACAGTATGAGTTAGATTGATAATAGTGAGTGTAATAAGTATAGTAATTGTCGCTCTATCGATCATATTAGCATAATATGGCCAATAATATGGGTTAGATTGATAATAATAAGAGTAGTGTGTATAGTAATTGTCGTTCTATCGATCATATAAGCATAATATGGCTAATAATATGAGTTAGATTGATAATAATAAGAGTAATGAGTATAGTAATTGTCGTTCTATTGATCATATAAACATAATAAGGCTAATAATATGAGTTAGGTTGATAAAAATAAGAGTAATAAGTATAGTAATTGTCGTTCTATCGATCATATTTGCATAATATAGTTAACAGTATGAGTTAGATTGATAATAGCGAGTGTAATAAGTATAGTAATTGTCGTTTTATCGATCATATTAACATAATATGGCTCATAATATGGGTTAGATTGATACTAATAAGAGTAATGGGTATAGTAATTGTAGTTCTATCGATCTTATCTGCATAATATGGTTAATAATATGAGTTAGATTGATAATAATAAGAGTAATAGGTATAGTAATTGTCGATCTACCGATCATATAAGCATAATATGGCTAATAATATGAGTTAGGTTGATAATAATAAGAGTAATAAGTGTAGTAATTGTCGTTCTATCGATCATATTTGCATATTACGGTTACTAATATGAGTTAGATTGATAACAGTGAGTGTAATAAGCATAGTAATTGTCGTTCTGTCGATCATATAAGCATAATATGGCTAATAATATGAGTTAGATTGATAATAATAAGAGTAATAAGTATAGTAATTGTCGTTCTATCGATTATATTAGCATAATATGGCCAATAATATGAGTTAGATAGATAATAATAAGAATAATAAGTATAGTATTTGTCGTTCTATCGACCATATAAGCATAATGTGGATAATAATATGAGTTAGACTGATAATAATAAGAGTTATAAGTATAGTAATTGCCGTTCTATCGATCATATAAGCATAATATGGGTAATAATATCAGTTAGATTGATAATAATAAGAGTAATGTGTATAGTAATTGTAGTTCTATCGATCATATCTGCATAATATGGTTAATAATATGAGTTAGATTGATAAAAATAAGAGTAATGAGTATAGTAACAGTAGTCCTATCGATCATATCTGCATAATATGGTTAATAATATGAGTTAGATTGATAATAATAAGAGCAATAAGTATAGTAATTGTAGTTCTGTCGATCCTATATGCATAATATGGCTAATAATATGAGTTAGATTGATAAAAATAAGAGTAATGAGTATAGTAACAGTAGTCCTATCGATCATATCTGCATAATATGGTTAATAGTATGAGTTAGATTGATAATAATAAGAGCAATAAGTATAGTAACTGTAGTTCTGTCGATCCTGTAGGCATAATATGGCTAATAATATGAGTTAGATTGATAATAATAAGAGTAATAAGTATAGTAATTGTCGTTCTATCGATCATATAAGCATAATATGGCTAATAATAAGAGTTAGATTGATAATAATAAGAGTAGTGTGTATAGTAATTGTCGTTCTATCGATCATATAAGCATAATATGGCTAATAATATGAGTTAGATTGATAATAATAAGAGTAATGAGTATAGTAATTGTCGTTCTATTGATCATATAAGCATAATATGGCTAATAATATGAGTTAGGTTGATAAAAATAAGAATCATAAGTATAGTAATTGTCGTTCTATCGATCATATAAGCATAATATGGCTAATAATAAGAGTTAGATTGATAATAATAAGAGTAATAAGTATAGTAATTGTCGTTCTATCGATCATATTTGCATAATATGGTTAACAGTATGAGTTAGATTGATAATAGTGAGTGTAATAAGTATAGTAATTGTCGCTCTATCGATCATATTAGCATAATATGGCCAATAATATGGGTTAGATTGATAATAATAAGAGTAGTGTGTATAGTAATTGTCGTTCTATCGATCATATAAGCATAATATGGCTAATAATATGAGTTAGATTGATAATAATAAGAGTAATGAGTATAGTAATTGTCGTTCTATTGATCATATAAACATAATATGGCTAATAATATGAGTTAGGTTGATAAAAATAAGAGTAATAAGTATAGTAATTGTCGTTCTATCGATCATATTTGCATAATATAGTTAACAGTATGAGTTAGATTGATAATAGCGAGTGTAATAAGTATAGTAATTGTCGTTTTATCGATCATATTAACATAATATGGCTCATAATATGGGTTAGATTGATACTAATAAGAGTAATGGGTATAGTAATTGTAGTTCTATCGATCTTATCTGCATAATATGGTTAATAATATGAGTTAGATTGATAATAATAAGAGTAATAAGTATAGTAATTGTAGTTCTATCGATCATATAAGCATAATATGGTTAATCATATGAGTTAGATTGACAATAGTGAGTGTAATAAGTATAGTAATTGTAGTTCTATTGCTCATATAAGCAAAATATGGTTAATAATATGAGTTAGATTGATAATAATAAGAGTAATAGGTATAGTAATTGTCGATCTACCGATCATATAAGCATAATATGGCTAATAGTATGAGTTAGGTTGATAATAATAAGAGTAATAAGTATAGTATTTGTCGTTCTATCGATCATATTTGCATATTACGGTTACTAATATGAGTTAGATTGATAACAGTGAGTGTAATAAGCATAGTAATTGTCGTTCTGTCGATCATATAAGCATAATATGGCTAATAATATGAGTTAGATTGATAATAATAAGAGTAATAAGTATAGTAATTGTCGTTCTATCGATTATATTAGCATAATATGGCCAATAATATGAGTTAGATAGATAATAATAAGAATAATAAGTATAGTATTTGTCGTTCTATCGACCATATAAGCATAATGTGGATAATAATATGAGTTAGATTGATAATAATAAGAGTTATAAGTATAGTAATTGCCGTTCTATCGATCATATAAGCATAATATGGCTAATAATATGAGTTAGATTGATAATAATAAGAGTAATGAGTATAGTAATTGTAGTTCTATCGATCATATCTGCATAATATGGTTAATAATATGAGTTAGATTGATAAAAATAAGAGTAATGAGTATAGTAACTGTAGTCCTATCGATCATATCTGCATAATATGGTTAATAATATGAGTTAGATTGATAATAATAAGAGCAATAAGTATAGTAATTGTAGTTCTGTCGATCCTATATGCATAATATGGCTAATAATATGAGTTAGATTGATAAAAATAAGAGTAATGAGTATAGTAACAGTAGTCCTATCGATCATATCTGCATAATATGGTTAATAGTATGAGTTAGATTGATAATAATAAGAGCAATAAGTATAGTAACTGTAGTTCTGTCGATCCTGTAGGCATAATATGGCTAATAATATGAGTTAGATTGATAATAATAAGAGTAATAAGTATAGTAATTGTCGTTCTATCGATCATATAAGCATAATATGGCTAATAATAAGAGTTAGATTGATAATAATAAGAGTAGTGTGTATAGTAATTGTCGTTCTATCGATCATATAAGCATAATATGGCTAATAATATGAGTTAGATTGATAATAATAAGAGTAATGAGTATAGTAATTGTCGTTCTATTGATCATATAAGCATAATATGGCTAATAATATGAGTTAGGTTGATAAAAATAAGAATCATAAGTATAGTAATTGTCGTTCTATCGATCATATAAGCATAATATGGCTAATAATAAGAGTTAGATTGATAATAATAAGAGTAATAAGTATAGTAATTGTCGTTCTATCGATCATATTTGCATAATATGGTTAACAGTATGAGTTAGATTGATAATAGTGAGTGTAATAAGTATAGTAATTGTCGCTCTATCGATCATATTAGCATAATATGGCCAATAATATGGGTTAGATTGATAATAATAAGAGTAGTGTGTATAGTAATTGTCGTTCTATCGATCATATAAGCATAATATGGCTAATAATATGAGTTAGATTGATAATAATAAGAGTAATGAGTATAGTAATTGTCGTTCTATTGATCATATAAACATAATATGGCTAATAATATGAGTTAGGTTGATAAAAATAAGAGTAATAAGTATAGTAATTGTCGTTCTATCGATCATATTTGCATAATATAGTTAACAGTATGAGTTAGATTGATAATAGCGAGTGTAATAAGTATAGTAATTGTCGTTTTATCGATCATATTAACATAATATGGCTCATAATATGGGTTAGATTGATACTAATAAGAGTAATGGGTATAGTAATTGTAGTTCTATCGATCTTATCTGCATAATATGGTTAATAATATGAGTTAGATTGATAATAATAAGAGTAATAGGTATAGTAATTGTCGATCTACCGATCATATAAGCATAATATGGCTAATAATATGAGTTAGGTTGATAATAATAAGAGTAATAAGTGTAGTAATTGTCGTTCTATCGATCATATTTGCATATTACGGTTACTAATATGAGTTAGATTGATAACAGTGAGTGTAATAAGCATAGTAATTGTCGTTCTGTCGATCATATAAGCATAATATGGCTAATAATATGAGTTAGATTGATAATAATAAGAGTAATAAGTATAGTAATTGTCGTTCTATCGATTATATTAGCATAATATGGCCAATAATATGAGTTAGATAGATAATAATAAGAATAATAAGTATAGTATTTGTCGTTCTATCGACCATATAAGCATAATGTGGATAATAATATGAGTTAGACTGATAATAATAAGAGTTATAAGTATAGTAATTGCCGTTCTATCGATCATATAAGCATAATATGGGTAATAATATCAGTTAGATTGATAATAATAAGAGTAATGTGTATAGTAATTGTAGTTCTATCGATCATATCTGCATAATATGGTTAATAATATGAGTTAGATTGATAAAAATAAGAGTAATGAGTATAGTAACAGTAGTCCTATCGATCATATCTGCATAATATGGTTAATAATATGAGTTAGATTGATAATAATAAGAGCAATAAGTATAGTAATTGTAGTTCTGTCGATCCTATATGCATAATATGGCTAATAATATGAGTTAGATTGATAAAAATAAGAGTAATGAGTATAGTAACAGTAGTCCTATCGATCATATCTGCATAATATGGTTAATAGTATGAGTTAGATTGATAATAATAAGAGCAATAAGTATAGTAACTGTAGTTCTGTCGATCCTGTAGGCATAATATGGCTAATAATATGAGTTAGATTGATAATAATAAGAGTAATAAGTATAGTAATTGTCGTTCTATCGATCATATAAGCATAATATGGCTAATAATAAGAGTTAGATTGATAATAATAAGAGTAGTGTGTATAGTAATTGTCGTTCTATCGATCATATAAGCATAATATGGCTAATAATATGAGTTAGATTGATAATAATAAGAGTAATGAGTATAGTAATTGTCGTTCTATTGATCATATAAGCATAATATGGCTAATAATATGAGTTAGGTTGATAAAAATAAGAATCATAAGTATAGTAATTGTCGTTCTATCGATCATATAAGCATAATATGGCTAATAATAAGAGTTAGATTGATAATAATAAGAGTAATAAGTATAGTAATTGTCGTTCTATCGATCATATTTGCATAATATGGTTAACAGTATGAGTTAGATTGATAATAGTGAGTGTAATAAGTATAGTAATTGTCGCTCTATCGATCATATTAGCATAATATGGCCAATAATATGGGTTAGATTGATAATAATAAGAGTAGTGTGTATAGTAATTGTCGTTCTATCGATCATATAAGCATAATATGGCTAATAATATGAGTTAGATTGATAATAATAAGAGTAATGAGTATAGTAATTGTCGTTCTATTGATCATATAAACATAATATGGCTAATAATATGAGTTAGGTTGATAAAAATAAGAGTAATAAGTATAGTAATTGTCGTTCTATCGATCATATTTGCATAATATAGTTAACAGTATGAGTTAGATTGATAATAGCGAGTGTAATAAGTATAGTAATTGTCGTTTTATCGATCATATTAACATAATATGGCTCATAATATGGGTTAGATTGATACTAATAAGAGTAATGGGTATAGTAATTGTAGTTCTATCGATCTTATCTGCATAATATGGTTAATAATATGAGTTAGATTGATAATAATAAGAGTAATAAGTATAGTAATTGTAGTTCTATCGATCATATAAGCATAATATGGTTAATCATATGAGTTAGATTGACAATAGTGAGTGTAATAAGTATAGTAATTGTAGTTCTATTGCTCATATAAGCAAAATATGGTTAATAATATGAGTTAGATTGATAATAATAAGAGTAATAGGTATAGTAATTGTCGATCTACCGATCATATAAGCATAATATGGCTAATAGTATGAGTTAGGTTGATAATAATAAGAGTAATAAGTATAGTATTTGTCGTTCTATCGATCATATTTGCATATTACGGTTACTAATATGAGTTAGATTGATAACAGTGAGTGTAATAAGCATAGTAATTGTCGTTCTGTCGATCATATAAGCATAATATGGCTAATAATATGAGTTAGATTGATAATAATAAGAGTAATAAGTATAGTAATTGTCGTTCTATCGATTATATTAGCATAATATGGCCAATAATATGAGTTAGATAGATAATAATAAGAATAATAAGTATAGTATTTGTCGTTCTATCGACCATATAAGCATAATGTGGATAATAATATGAGTTAGATTGATAATAATAAGAGTTATAAGTATAGTAATTGCCGTTCTATCGATCATATAAGCATAATATGGCTAATAATATGAGTTAGATTGATAATAATAAGAGTAATGAGTATAGTAATTGTAGTTCTATCGATCATATCTGCATAATATGGTTAATAATATGAGTTAGATTGATAAAAATAAGAGTAATGAGTATAGTAACTGTAGTCCTATCGATCATATCTGCATAATATGGTTAATAATATGAGTTAGATTGATAATAATAAGAGCAATAAGTATAGTAATTGTAGTTCTGTCGATCCTATATGCATAATATGGCTAATAATATGAGTTAGATTGATAAAAATAAGAGTAATGAGTATAGTAACAGTAGTCCTATCGATCATATCTGCATAATATGGTTAATAGTATGAGTTAGATTGATAATAATAAGAGCAATAAGTATAGTAACTGTAGTTCTGTCGATCCTGTAGGCATAATATGGCTAATAATATGAGTTAGATTGATAATAATAAGAGTAATAAGTATAGTAATTGTCGTTCTATCGATCATATAAGCATAATATGGCTAATAATAAGAGTTAGATTGATAATAATAAGAGTAGTGTGTATAGTAATTGTCGTTCTATCGATCATATAAGCATAATATGGCTAATAATATGAGTTAGATTGATAATAATAAGAGTAATGAGTATAGTAATTGTCGTTCTATTGATCATATAAGCATAATATGGCTAATAATATGAGTTAGGTTGATAAAAATAAGAATCATAAGTATAGTAATTGTCGTTCTATCGATCATATAAGCATAATATGGCTAATAATAAGAGTTAGATTGATAATAATAAGAGTAATAAGTATAGTAATTGTCGTTCTATCGATCATATTTGCATAATATGGTTAACAGTATGAGTTAGATTGATAATAGTGAGTGTAATAAGTATAGTAATTGTCGCTCTATCGATCATATTAGCATAATATGGCCAATAATATGGGTTAGATTGATAATAATAAGAGTAGTGTGTATAGTAATTGTCGTTCTATCGATCATATAAGCATAATATGGCTAATAATATGAGTTAGATTGATAATAATAAGAGTAATGAGTATAGTAATTGTCGTTCTATTGATCATATAAACATAATATGGCTAATAATATGAGTTAGGTTGATAAAAATAAGAGTAATAAGTATAGTAATTGTCGTTCTATCGATCATATTTGCATAATATAGTTAACAGTATGAGTTAGATTGATAATAGCGAGTGTAATAAGTATAGTAATTGTCGTTTTATCGATCATATTAACATAATATGGCTCATAATATGGGTTAGATTGATACTAATAAGAGTAATGGGTATAGTAATTGTAGTTCTATCGATCTTATCTGCATAATATGGTTAATAATATGAGTTAGATTGATAATAATAAGAGTAATAGGTATAGTAATTGTCGATCTACCGATCATATAAGCATAATATGGCTAATAATATGAGTTAGGTTGATAATAATAAGAGTAATAAGTGTAGTAATTGTCGTTCTATCGATCATATTTGCATATTACGGTTACTAATATGAGTTAGATTGATAACAGTGAGTGTAATAAGCATAGTAATTGTCGTTCTGTCGATCATATAAGCATAATATGGCTAATAATATGAGTTAGATTGATAATAATAAGAGTAATAAGTATAGTAATTGTCGTTCTATCGATTATATTAGCATAATATGGCCAATAATATGAGTTAGATAGATAATAATAAGAATAATAAGTATAGTATTTGTCGTTCTATCGACCATATAAGCATAATGTGGATAATAATATGAGTTAGACTGATAATAATAAGAGTTATAAGTATAGTAATTGCCGTTCTATCGATCATATAAGCATAATATGGGTAATAATATCAGTTAGATTGATAATAATAAGAGTAATGTGTATAGTAATTGTAGTTCTATCGATCATATCTGCATAATATGGTTAATAATATGAGTTAGATTGATAAAAATAAGAGTAATGAGTATAGTAACAGTAGTCCTATCGATCATATCTGCATAATATGGTTAATAATATGAGTTAGATTGATAATAATAAGAGCAATAAGTATAGTAATTGTAGTTCTGTCGATCCTATATGCATAATATGGCTAATAATATGAGTTAGATTGATAAAAATAAGAGTAATGAGTATAGTAACAGTAGTCCTATCGATCATATCTGCATAATATGGTTAATAGTATGAGTTAGATTGATAATAATAAGAGCAATAAGTATAGTAACTGTAGTTCTGTCGATCCTGTAGGCATAATATGGCTAATAATATGAGTTAGATTGATAATAATAAGAGTAATAAGTATAGTAATTGTCGTTCTATCGATCATATAAGCATAATATGGCTAATAATAAGAGTTAGATTGATAATAATAAGAGTAGTGTGTATAGTAATTGTCGTTCTATCGATCATATAAGCATAATATGGCTAATAATATGAGTTAGATTGATAATAATAAGAGTAATGAGTATAGTAATTGTCGTTCTATTGATCATATAAGCATAATATGGCTAATAATATGAGTTAGGTTGATAAAAATAAGAATCATAAGTATAGTAATTGTCGTTCTATCGATCATATAAGCATAATATGGCTAATAATAAGAGTTAGATTGATAATAATAAGAGTAATAAGTATAGTAATTGTCGTTCTATCGATCATATTTGCATAATATGGTTAACAGTATGAGTTAGATTGATAATAGTGAGTGTAATAAGTATAGTAATTGTCGCTCTATCGATCATATTAGCATAATATGGCCAATAATATGGGTTAGATTGATAATAATAAGAGTAGTGTGTATAGTAATTGTCGTTCTATCGATCATATAAGCATAATATGGCTAATAATATGATTTAGATTGATAATAATAAGAGTAATGAGTATAGTAATTGTCGTTCTATTGATCATATAAACATAATATGGCTAATAATATGAGTTAGGTTGATAAAAATAAGAGTAATAAGTATAGTAATTGTCGTTCTATCGATCATATTTGCATAATATAGTTAACAGTATGAGTTAGATTGATAATAGCGAGTGTAATAAGTATAGTAATTGTCGTTTTATCGATCATATTAACATAATATGGCTCATAATATGGGTTAGATTGATACTAATAAGAGTAATGGGTATAGTAATTGTAGTTCTATCGATCTTATCTGCATAATATGGTTAATAATATGAGTTAGATTGATAATAATAAGAGTAATAAGTATAGTAATTGTAGTTCTATCGATCATATAAGCATAATATGGTTAATCATATGAGTTAGATTGACAATAGTGAGTGTAATAAGTATAGTAATTGTAGTTCTATTGCTCATATAAGCAAAATATGGTTAATAATATGAGTTAGATTGATAATAATAAGAGTAATAGGTATAGTAATTGTCGATCTACCGATCATATAAGCATAATATGGCTAATAGTATGAGTTAGGTTGATAATAATAAGAGTAATAAGTATAGTATTTGTCGTTCTATCGATCATATTTGCATATTACGGTTACTAATATGAGTTAGATTGATAACAGTGAGTGTAATAAGCATAGTAATTGTCGTTCTGTCGATCATATAAGCATAATATGGCTAATAATATGAGTTAGATTGATAATAATAAGAGTAATAAGTATAGTAATTGTCGTTCTATCGATTATATTAGCATAATATGGCCAATAATATGAGTTAGATAGATAATAATAAGAATAATAAGTATAGTATTTGTCGTTCTATCGACCATATAAGCATAATGTGGATAATAATATGAGTTAGATTGATAATAATAAGAGTTATAAGTATAGTAATTGCCGTTCTATCGATCATATAAGCATAATATGGCTAATAATATGAGTTAGATTGATAATAATAAGAGTAATGAGTATAGTAATTGTAGTTCTATCGATCATATCTGCATAATATGGTTAATAATATGAGTTAGATTGATAAAAATAAGAGTAATGAGTATAGTAACTGTAGTCCTATCGATCATATCTGCATAATATGGTTAATAATATGAGTTAGATTGATAATAATAAGAGCAATAAGTATAGTAATTGTAGTTCTGTCGATCCTATAGGCATAATATGGCTAATAATATGAGTTAGATTGATAAAAATAAGAGTAATGAGTATAGTAACAGTAGTCCTATCGATCATATCTGCATAATATGGTTAATAGTATGAGTTAGATTGATAATAATAAGAGCAATAAGTATAGTAACTGTAGTTCTGTCGATCCTATAGGCATAATATGGCTAATAATATGAGTTAGATTGATAATAATAAGAGTAATAAGTATAGTAATTGTCGTCCTATCGATCATATCTGCATAATATGGTTAATCATATGAGTTAGATTGATAATAATAAGAGTAATGAGTAGAGTAATTGTCGTTCTATCGATCATATAAGCATAATATGGCTAATAATATGAGTTAGATTGATAATAATAAGAGTAGTGAGTATAGTAATTGTAGTTCTATCGATCATATCTGCATAATATGGTTAATAATATGAGTTAGATTGATAATAATAAGATTAATAAGTATAGTAATTGTCGTTCTATCGACCATATAAGCATAATGTGGTTAATAATATGAGTTAGATTGATAGTGTTAAGAGTAATAAGTACAGTAAATGTCGTGCTGTCGATCATATCTGCATAATATGGTTAATCATATGAGTTAGATTGATAATAGTGAGTGTAATATGTACAGTAATTGTCGTTCTATCGATCATATAAGCATAATATGCCTAATAATATGAGTTAGATTGGTAATAACAAGAGTTATAAGTATGGTAATTGTCGTTCTATCGATCATATAACCATAATATGGCTAATAATATGAGTTAGATTGATAATAATAAGACTAGTAGGTATAGTAATTGTAGTTCTGTCGATCCTATAGGCATAATATGGCTAATAATATGAGTTAGATTGATAATAATAAGAGTAATAAGTATAGTAATTGTCGTCCTATCGATCATATCTGCATAATATGGTTAATCATATGAGTTAGATTGATAATAATAAGAGTAATGAGTAGAGTAATTGTCGTTCTATCGATCATATAAGCATAATATGGCTAATAATATGAGTTAGATTGATAATAATAAGAGAAATGAGTATAGTAATCGTCGTTCTATTGATCATATTTGCATAATGTGGTTAATCATATGAGTTAGATTGATAATAGTGAGTGTAATAAGTATAGTAATTGTAGTTCTATTGCTCATATAAGCAAAATATGGTTAATAATATGAGTTAGATTGATAATAATAAGAGTAATAGGTATAGTAATTGTCGATCTACCGATCATATAAGCATAATATGGCTAATAATATGAGTTAGGTTGATAATAATAAGAGTAATAAGTATAGTAATTGTCGTTCTATCGATCATATTTGCATATTACGGTTACTAATATGAGTTAGATTGATAACAGTGAGTGTAATAAGCATAGTAATTGTCGTTCTGTCGATCATATAAGCATAATATGGCTAATAATATGAGTTAGATTGATAATAATAAGAGTAATAAGTATAGTAATTGTCGTTCTATCGATTATATTAGCATAATATGGCCAATAATATGAGTTAGATAGATAATAATAAGAATAATAAGTATAGTATTTGTCGTTCTATCGACCATATAAGCATAATGTGGATAATAATATGAGTTAGATTGATAATAATAAGAGTTATAAGTATAGTAATTGCCGCTCTATCGATCATATAAGCATAATATGGGTAATAATATCAGTTAGATTGATAATAATAAGAGTAATGAGTATAGTAATTGTAGTTCTATCGATCATATCTGCATAATATGGTTAATAATATGAGTTAGATTGATAATAATAAGAGCAATAAGTATAGTAATTGTAGTTCTGTCGATCCTATAGGCATAATATGGCTAATAATATGAGTTAGATTGATAATAATAAGAGTAATAAGTATAGTAATTGTCGTCCTATCGATCATATCTGCATAATATGGTTAATCATATGAGTTAGATTGATAATAATAAGAGTAATGAGTAGAGTAATTGTCGTTCTATCGATCATATAAGCATAATATGGCTAATAATATGAGTTAGATTGATAATAATAAGAGAAATGAGTATAGTAATTGTCGTTCTATTGATCATATTTGCATAATGTGGTTAATCATATGAGTTAGATTGATAATAGTGAGTGTAATAAGTATAGTAATTGTTGTTCTATTGCTCATATAAGCAAAATATGGTTAATAATATGAGTTAGATTGATAATAATAAGAGTAATAGGTATAGTAATTGTCGATCTACCGATCATATAAGCATAATATGGCTAATAATATGAGTTAGGTTGATAATAATAAGAGTAATAAGTGTAGTAATTGTCGTTCTATCGATCATATTTGCATATTACGGTTACTAATATGAGTTAGATTGATAACAGTGAGTGTAATAAGCATAGTAATTGTCGTTCTGTCGATCATATAAGCATAATATGGCTAATAATATGAGTTAGATTGATAATAATAAGAGTAATAAGTATAGTAATTGTCGTTCTATCGATTATATTAGCATAATATGGCCAATAATATGAGTTAGATAGATAATAATAAGAATAATAAGTATAGTATTTGTCGTTCTATCGACCATATAAGCATAATGTGGATAATAATATGAGTTAGACTGATAATAATAAGAGTTATAAGTATAGTAATTGCCGTTCTATCGATCATATAAGCATAATATGGGTAATAATATCAGTTAGATTGATAATAATAAGAGTAATGTGTATAGTAATTGTAGTTCTATCGATCATATCTGCATAATATGGTTAATAATATGAGTTAGATTGATAAAAATAAGAGTAATGAGTATAGTAACAGTAGTCCTATCGATCATATCTGCATAATATGGTTAATAATATGAGTTAGATTGATAATAATAAGAGCAATAAGTATAGTAATTGTAGTTCTGTCGATCCTATAGGCATAATATGGCTAATAATATGAGTTAGATTGATAAAAATAAGAGTAATGAGTATAGTAACAGTAGTCCTATCGATCATATCTGCATAATATGGTTAATAGTATGAGTTAGATTGATAATAATAAGAGCAATAAGTATAGTAACTGTAGTTCTGTCGATCCTGTAGGCATAATATGGCTAATAATATGAGTTAGATTGATAATAATAAGAGTAATAAGTATAGTAATTGTCGTCCTATCGATCATATCTGCATAATATGGTTAATCATATGAGTTAGATTGATAATAATAAGAGTAATGAGTAGAGTAATTGTCGTTCTATCGATCATATAAGCATAATATGGCTAATAATATGAGTTAGATTGATAATAATAAGAGTAGTGAGTATAGTAATTGTAGTTCTATCGATCATACCTGCATAATATGGTTAATAATATGAGTTAGATTGATAATAATAAGATTAATAAGTATAGTAATTGTCGTTCTATCGACCATATAAGCATAATGTGGTTAATAATATGAGTTAGATTGATAGTGTTAAGAGTAATAAGTACAGTAAATGTCGTGCTGTCGATCATATCTGCATAATATGGTTAATCATATGAGTTAGATTGATAATAGTGAGTGTAATATGTACAGTAATTGTCGTTCTATCGATCATATAAGCATAATATGCCTAATAATATGAGTTAGATTGGTAATAACAAGAGTTATAAGTATGGTAATTGTCGTTCTATCGATCATATAACCATAATATGGCTAATAATATGAGTTAGATTGATAATAATAAGACTAGTAGGTATAGTAATTGTAGTTCTGTCGATCCTATAGGCATAATATGGCTAATAATATGAGTTAGATTGATAATAATAAGAGTAATAAGTATAGTAATTGTCGTCCTATCGATCATATCTGCATAATATGGTTAATCATATGAGTTAGATTGATAATAATAAGAGTAATGAGTAGAGTAATTGTCGTTCTATCGATCATATAAGCATAATATGGCTAATAATATGAGTTAGATTGATAATAATAAGAGAAATGAGTATAGTAATCGTCGTTCTATTGATCATATTTGCATAATGTGGTTAATCATATGAGTTAGATTGATAATAGTGAGTGTAATAAGTATAGTAATTGTAGTTCTATTGCTCATATAAGCAAAATATGGTTAATAATATGAGTTAGATTGATAATAATAAGAGTAATAGGTATAGTAATTGTCGATCTACCGATCATATAAGCATAATATGGCTAATAATATGAGTTAGGTTGATAATAATAAGAGTAATAAGTATAGTAATTGTCGTTCTATCGATCATATTTGCATATTACGGTTACTAATATGAGTTAGATTGATAACAGTGAGTGTAATAAGCATAGTAGTTGTCGTTCTGTCGATCATATAAGCATAATATGGCTAATAATATGAGTTAGATTGATAATAATAAGAGTAATAAGTATAGTAATTGTCGTTCTATCGATTATATTAGCATAATATGGCCAATAATATGAGTTAGATAGATAATAATAAGAATAATAAGTATAGTATTTGTCGTTCTATCGACCATATAAGCATAATGTGGATAATAATATGAGTTAGATTGATAATAATAAGAGTTATAAGTATAGTAATTGCCGCTCTATCGATCATATAAGCATAATATGGGTAATAATATCAGTTAGATTGATAATAATAAGAGTAATGAGTATAGTAATTGTAGTTCTATCGATCATATCTGCATAATATGGTTAATAATATGAGTTAGATTGATAAAAATAAGAGTAATGAGTATAGTAACAGTAGTCCTATCGATCATATCTGCATAATATGGTTAATAATATGAGATAGATTGATAATAATAAGAGCAATAAGTATAGTAACTGTAGTTCTGTCGATCCTATAGGCATAATATGGCTAATAATATGAGTTAGATTGATAATAATAAGAGTAATAAGTATAGTAATTGTCGTCCTATCGATCATATCTGCATAATATGGTTAATCATATGAGTTAGATTGATAATAATAAGAGTAATGAGTAGAGTAATTGTCGTTCTATCGATCATATAAGCATAATATGGCTAATAATATGAGTTAGATTGATAATAATAAGAGAAATGAGTATAGTAATCGTCGTTCTATTGATCATATTTGCATAATGTGGTTAATCATATGAGTTAGATTGATAATAGTGAGTGTAATAAGTATAGTAATTGTAGTTCTATTGCTCATATAAGCAAAATATGGTTAATAATATGAGTTAGATTGATAATAATAAGAGTAATAGGTATAGTAATTGTCGATCTACCGATCATATAAGCATAATATGGCTAATAATATGAGTTAGGTTGATAATAATAAGAGTAATAAGTATAGTAATTGTCGTTCTATCGATCATATTTGCATATTACGGTTACTAATATGAGTTAGATTGATAACAGTGAGTGTAATAAGCATAGTAATTGTCGTTCTGTCGATCATATAAGCATAATATGGCTAATAATATGAGTTAGATTGATAATAATAAGAGTAATAAGTATAGTAATTGTCGTTCTATCGATTATATTAGCATAATATGGCCAATAATATGAGTTAGATAGATAATAATAAGAATAATAAGTATAGTATTTGTCGTTCTATCGACCATATAAGCATAATGTGGATAATAATATGAGTTAGATTGATAATAATAAGAGTTATAAGTATAGTAATTGCCGCTCTATCGATCATATAAGCATAATATGGGTAATAATATCAGTTAGATTGATAATAATAAGAGTAATGAGTATAGTAATTGTAGTTCTATCGATCATATCTGCATAATATGGTTAATAATATGAGTTAGATTGATAAAAATAAGAGTAATGAGTATAGTAACAGTAGTCCTATCGATCATATCTGCATAATATGGTTAATAATATGAGTTAGATTGATAATAATAAGAGCAATAAGTATAGTAACTGTAGTTCTGTCGATCCTATAGGCATAATATGGCTAATAATATGAGTTAGATTGATAATAATAAGAGTAATAAGTATAGTAATTGTCGTCCTATCGATCATATCTGCATAATATGGTTAACAGTATGAGTTAGATTGATAATAGTGAGTGTAATAAGTATAGTAATTGTCGTTCTATCGATCATATTAGCATAATATGGCCAATAATATGGGTTAGATTGATAATAATAAGAGTAGTGTGTATAGTAATTGTCGTTCTATCGATCATATAAGCATAAAATGGCTAATAATATGAGATAGATTGATAATAATAAGAGGAATAAGTATAGTAATTGTCGTTCTATCGATCATATGTGCATAATATGGTGATTATATGAGTTAGGATTGATAACAGTGAGTGTAATAAGTATAGTAATTGTCGTTCTGTCGATCACATAAGCATAATATGGCTAGTAATCTGAGTTAGATTGATAATAATAAGAGTAATAAGTATAGTAATTGTCGTTCTATCGATCATATAAGCATAATATGGCTAATAATAAGAGTTAGATTGATAATAATAAGAGTAGTGTGTATAGTAATTGTCGTTCTATCGATCATATAAGCATAATATGGCTAATAATATGAGTTAGATTGATAATAATAAGAGTAATAAGTATAGTAATTGTCGTCCTATCGATCATATCTGCATAATATGGTTAATCATATGAGTTAGATTGATAATAATAAGAGTAATGAGTAGAGTAATTGTCGTTCTATCGATCATATAAGCATAATATGGCTAATAATATGAGTTAGATTGATAATAATAAGAGTAGTGAGTATAGTAATTGTAGTTCTATCGATCATATCTGCATAATATGGTTAATAATATGAGTTAGATTGATAATAATAAGATTAATAAGTATAGTAATTGTCGTTCTATCGACCATATAAGCATAATGTGGTTAATAATATGAGTTAGATTGATAGTGTTAAGAGTAATAAGTACAGTAAATGTCGTGCTGTCGATCATATCTGCATAATATGGTTAATCATATGAGTTAGATTGATAATAGTGAGTGTAATATGTACAGTAATTGTCGTTCTATCGATCATATAAGCATAATATGCCTAATAATATGAGTTAGATTGGTAATAACAAGAGTTATAAGTATGGTAATTGTCGTTCTATCGATCATATAACCATAATATGGCTAATAATATGAGTTAGATTGATAATAATAAGACTAGTAGGTATAGTAATTGTAGTTCTGTCGATCCTATAGGCATAATATGGCTAATAATATGAGTTAGATTGATAATAATAAGAGTAATAAGTATAGTAATTGTCGTCCTATCGATCATATCTGCATAATATGGTTAATCATATGAGTTAGATTGATAATAATAAGAGTAATGAGTAGAGTAATTGTCGTTCTATCGATCATATAAGCATAATATGGCTAATAATATGAGTTAGATTGATAATAATAAGAGAAATGAGTATAGTAATCGTCGTTCTATTGATCATATTTGCATAATGTGGTTAATCATATGAGTTAGATTGATAATAGTGAGTGTAATAAGTATAGTAATTGTAGTTCTATTGCTCATATAAGCAAAATATGGTTAATAATATGAGTTAGATTGATAATAATAAGAGTAATAGGTATAGTAATTGTCGATCTACCGATCATATAAGCATAATATGGCTAATAATATGAGTTAGGTTGATAATAATAAGAGTAATAAGTATAGTAATTGTCGTTCTATCGATCATATTTGCATATTACGGTTACTAATATGAGTTAGATTGATAACAGTGAGTGTAATAAGCATAGTAATTGTCGTTCTGTCGATCATATAAGCATAATATGGCTAATAATATGAGTTAGATTGATAATAATAAGAGTAATAAGTATAGTAATTGTCGTTCTATCGATTATATTAGCATAATATGGCCAATAATATGAGTTAGATAGATAATAATAAGAATAATAAGTATAGTATTTGTCGTTCTATCGACCATATAAGCATAATGTGGATAATAATATGAGTTAGATTGATAATAATAAGAGTTATAAGTATAGTAATTGCCGCTCTATCGATCATATAAGCATAATATGGGTAATAATATCAGTTAGATTGATAATAATAAGAGTAATGAGTATAGTAATTGTAGTTCTATCGATCATATCTGCATAATATGGTTAATAATATGAGTTAGATTGATAATAATAAGAGCAATAAGTATAGTAATTGTAGTTCTGTCGATCCTATAGGCATAATATGGCTAATAATATGAGTTAGATTGATAATAATAAGAGTAATAAGTATAGTAATTGTCGTCCTATCGATCATATCTGCATAATATGGTTAATCATATGAGTTAGATTGATAATAATAAGAGTAATGAGTAGAGTAATTGTCGTTCTATCGATCATATAAGCATAATATGGCTAATAATATGAGTTAGATTGATAATAATAAGAGAAATGAGTATAGTAATTGTCGTTCTATTGATCATATTTGCATAATGTGGTTAATCATATGAGTTAGATTGATAATAGTGAGTGTAATAAGTATAGTAATTGTTGTTCTATTGCTCATATAAGCAAAATATGGTTAATAATATGAGTTAGATTGATAATAATAAGAGTAATAGGTATAGTAATTGTCGATCTACCGATCATATAAGCATAATATGGCTAATAATATGAGTTAGGTTGATAATAATAAGAGTAATAAGTGTAGTAATTGTCGTTCTATCGATCATATTTGCATATTACGGTTACTAATATGAGTTAGATTGATAACAGTGAGTGTAATAAGCATAGTAATTGTCGTTCTGTCGATCATATAAGCATAATATGGCTAATAATATGAGTTAGATTGATAATAATAAGAGTAATAAGTATAGTAATTGTCGTTCTATCGATTATATTAGCATAATATGGCCAATAATATGAGTTAGATAGATAATAATAAGAATAATAAGTATAGTATTTGTCGTTCTATCGACCATATAAGCATAATGTGGATAATAATATGAGTTAGACTGATAATAATAAGAGTTATAAGTATAGTAATTGCCGTTCTATCGATCATATAAGCATAATATGGGTAATAATATCAGTTAGATTGATAATAATAAGAGTAATGTGTATAGTAATTGTAGTTCTATCGATCATATCTGCATAATATGGTTAATAATATGAGTTAGATTGATAAAAATAAGAGTAATGAGTATAGTAACAGTAGTCCTATCGATCATATCTGCATAATATGGTTAATAATATGAGTTAGATTGATAATAATAAGAGCAATAAGTATAGTAATTGTAGTTCTGTCGATCCTATAGGCATAATATGGCTAATAATATGAGTTAGATTGATAAAAATAAGAGTAATGAGTATAGTAACAGTAGTCCTATCGATCATATCTGCATAATATGGTTAATAGTATGAGTTAGATTGATAATAATAAGAGCAATAAGTATAGTAACTGTAGTTCTGTCGATCCTGTAGGCATAATATGGCTAATAATATGAGTTAGATTGATAATAATAAGAGTAATAAGTATAGTAATTGTCGTCCTATCGATCATATCTGCATAATATGGTTAATCATATGAGTTAGATTGATAATAATAAGAGTAATGAGTAGAGTAATTGTCGTTCTATCGATCATATAAGCATAATATGGCTAATAATATGAGTTAGATTGATAATAATAAGAGTAGTGAGTATAGTAATTGTAGTTCTATCGATCATACCTGCATAATATGGTTAATAATATGAGTTAGATTGATAATAATAAGATTAATAAGTATAGTAATTGTCGTTCTATCGACCATATAAGCATAATGTGGTTAATAATATGAGTTAGATTGATAGTGTTAAGAGTAATAAGTACAGTAAATGTCGTGCTGTCGATCATATCTGCATAATATGGTTAATCATATGAGTTAGATTGATAATAGTGAGTGTAATATGTACAGTAATTGTCGTTCTATCGATCATATAAGCATAATATGCCTAATAATATGAGTTAGATTGGTAATAACAAGAGTTATAAGTATGGTAATTGTCGTTCTATCGATCATATAACCATAATATGGCTAATAATATGAGTTAGATTGATAATAATAAGACTAGTAGGTATAGTAATTGTAGTTCTGTCGATCCTATAGGCATAATATGGCTAATAATATGAGTTAGATTGATAATAATAAGAGTAATAAGTATAGTAATTGTCGTCCTATCGATCATATCTGCATAATATGGTTAATCATATGAGTTAGATTGATAATAATAAGAGTAATGAGTAGAGTAATTGTCGTTCTATCGATCATATAAGCATAATATGGCTAATAATATGAGTTAGATTGATAATAATAAGAGAAATGAGTATAGTAATCGTCGTTCTATTGATCATATTTGCATAATGTGGTTAATCATATGAGTTAGATTGATAATAGTGAGTGTAATAAGTATAGTAATTGTAGTTCTATTGCTCATATAAGCAAAATATGGTTAATAATATGAGTTAGATTGATAATAATAAGAGTAATAGGTATAGTAATTGTCGATCTACCGATCATATAAGCATAATATGGCTAATAATATGAGTTAGGTTGATAATAATAAGAGTAATAAGTATAGTAATTGTCGTTCTATCGATCATATTTGCATATTACGGTTACTAATATGAGTTAGATTGATAACAGTGAGTGTAATAAGCATAGTAGTTGTCGTTCTGTCGATCATATAAGCATAATATGGCTAATAATATGAGTTAGATTGATAATAATAAGAGTAATAAGTATAGTAATTGTCGTTCTATCGATTATATTAGCATAATATGGCCAATAATATGAGTTAGATAGATAATAATAAGAATAATAAGTATAGTATTTGTCGTTCTATCGACCATATAAGCATAATGTGGATAATAATATGAGTTAGATTGATAATAATAAGAGTTATAAGTATAGTAATTGCCGCTCTATCGATCATATAAGCATAATATGGGTAATAATATCAGTTAGATTGATAATAATAAGAGTAATGAGTATAGTAATTGTAGTTCTATCGATCATATCTGCATAATATGGTTAATAATATGAGTTAGATTGATAAAAATAAGAGTAATGAGTATAGTAACAGTAGTCCTATCGATCATATCTGCATAATATGGTTAATAATATGAGATAGATTGATAATAATAAGAGCAATAAGTATAGTAACTGTAGTTCTGTCGATCCTATAGGCATAATATGGCTAATAATATGAGTTAGATTGATAATAATAAGAGTAATAAGTATAGTAATTGTCGTCCTATCGATCATATCTGCATAATATGGTTAATCATATGAGTTAGATTGATAATAATAAGAGTAATGAGTAGAGTAATTGTCGTTCTATCGATCATATAAGCATAATATGGCTAATAATATGAGTTAGATTGATAATAATAAGAGAAATGAGTATAGTAATCGTCGTTCTATTGATCATATTTGCATAATGTGGTTAATCATATGAGTTAGATTGATAATAGTGAGTGTAATAAGTATAGTAATTGTAGTTCTATTGCTCATATAAGCAAAATATGGTTAATAATATGAGTTAGATTGATAATAATAAGAGTAATAGGTATAGTAATTGTCGATCTACCGATCATATAAGCATAATATGGCTAATAATATGAGTTAGGTTGATAATAATAAGAGTAATAAGTATAGTAATTGTCGTTCTATCGATCATATTTGCATATTACGGTTACTAATATGAGTTAGATTGATAACAGTGAGTGTAATAAGCATAGTAATTGTCGTTCTGTCGATCATATAAGCATAATATGGCTAATAATATGAGTTAGATTGATAATAATAAGAGTAATAAGTATAGTAATTGTCGTTCTATCGATTATATTAGCATAATATGGCCAATAATATGAGTTAGATAGATAATAATAAGAATAATAAGTATAGTATTTGTCGTTCTATCGACCATATAAGCATAATGTGGATAATAATATGAGTTAGATTGATAATAATAAGAGTTATAAGTATAGTAATTGCCGCTCTATCGATCATATAAGCATAATATGGGTAATAATATCAGTTAGATTGATAATAATAAGAGTAATGAGTATAGTAATTGTAGTTCTATCGATCATATCTGCATAATATGGTTAATAATATGAGTTAGATTGATAAAAATAAGAGTAATGAGTATAGTAACAGTAGTCCTATCGATCATATCTGCATAATATGGTTAATAATATGAGTTAGATTGATAATAATAAGAGCAATAAGTATAGTAACTGTAGTTCTGTCGATCCTATAGGCATAATATGGCTAATAATATGAGTTAGATTGATAATAATAAGAGTAATAAGTATAGTAATTGTCGTCCTATCGATCATATCTGCATAATATGGTTAACAGTATGAGTTAGATTGATAATAGTGAGTGTAATAAGTATAGTAATTGTCGTTCTATCGATCATATTAGCATAATATGGCCAATAATATGGGTTAGATTGATAATAATAAGAGTAGTGTGTATAGTAATTGTCGTTCTATCGATCATATAAGCATAAAATGGCTAATAATATGAGATAGATTGATAATAATAAGAGGAATAAGTATAGTAATTGTCGTTCTATCGATCATATGTGCATAATATGGTGATTATATGAGTTAGGATTGATAACAGTGAGTGTAATAAGTATAGTAATTGTCGTTCTGTCGATCACATAAGCATAATATGGCTAGTAATCTGAGTTAGATTGATAATAATAAGAGTAATAAGTATAGTAATTGTCGTTCTATCGATCATATAAGCATAATATGGCTAATAATAAGAGTTAGATTGATAATAATAAGAGTAGTGTGTATAGTAATTGTCGTTCTATCGATCATATAAGCATAATATGGCTAATAATATGAGTTAGATTGATAATAATAAGAGTAATGAGTATAGTAATTGTCGTTCTATTGATCATATAAGCATAATATGGCTAATAATATGAGTTAGGTTGATAAAAATAAGAATCATAAGTATAGTAATTGTCGTTCTATCGATCATATAAGCATAATATGGCTAATAATAAGAGTTAGATTGATAATAATAAGAGTAATAAGTATAGTAATTGTCGTTCTATCGATCATATTTGCATAATATGGTTAACAGTATGAGTTAGATTGATAATAGTGAGTGTAATAAGTATAGTAATTGTCGTTCTATCGATCATATTAGCATAATATGGCCAATAATATGGGTTAGATTGATAATAATAAGAGTAGTGTTTATAGTAATTGTCGTTCTATCGATCATATAAGCATAATGTGGATAATAATATGAGTTAGATTGATAATAATAAGAGTTATAAGTATAGTAATTGCCGCTCTATCGATCATATAAGCATAATATGGGTAATAATATCAGTTAGATTGATAATAATAAGAGTAATGAGTATAGTAATTGTAGTTCTATCGATCATATCTGCATAATATGGTTAATAATATGAGTTAGATTGATAAAAATAAGAGTAATGAGTATAGTAACAGTAGTCCTATCGATCATATCTGCATAATATGGTTAATAATATGAGATAGATTGATAATAATAAGAGCAATAAGTATAGTAACTGTAGTTCTGTCGATCCTATAGGCATAATATGGCTAATAATATGAGTTAGATTGATAATAATAAGAGTAATAAGTATAGTAATTGTCGTCCTATCGATCATATCTGCATAATATGGTTAATCATATGAGTTAGATTGATAATAATAAGAGTAATGAGTAGAGTAATTGTCGTTCTATCGATCATATAAGCATAATATGGCTAATAATATGAGTTAGATTGATAATAATAAGAGAAATGAGTATAGTAATCGTCGTTCTATTGATCATATTTGCATAATGTGGTTAATCATATGAGTTAGATTGATAATAGTGAGTGTAATAAGTATAGTAATTGTAGTTCTATTGCTCATATAAGCAAAATATGGTTAATAATATGAGTTAGATTGATAATAATAAGAGTAATAGGTATAGTAATTGTCGATCTACCGATCATATAAGCATAATATGGCTAATAATATGAGTTAGGTTGATAATAATAAGAGTAATAAGTATAGTAATTGTCGTTCTATCGATCATATTTGCATATTACGGTTACTAATATGAGTTAGATTGATAACAGTGAGTGTAATAAGCATAGTAATTGTCGTTCTGTCGATCATATAAGCATAATATGGCTAATAATATGAGTTAGATTGATAATAATAAGAGTAATAAGTATAGTAATTGTCGTTCTATCGATTATATTAGCATAATATGGCCAATAATATGAGTTAGATAGATAATAATAAGAATAATAAGTATAGTATTTGTCGTTCTATCGACCATATAAGCATAATGTGGATAATAATATGAGTTAGATTGATAATAATAAGAGTTATAAGTATAGTAATTGCCGCTCTATCGATCATATAAGCATAATATGGGTAATAATATCAGTTAGATTGATAATAATAAGAGTAATGAGTATAGTAATTGTAGTTCTATCGATCATATCTGCATAATATGGTTAATAATATGAGTTAGATTGATAAAAATAAGAGTAATGAGTATAGTAACAGTAGTCCTATCGATCATATCTGCATAATATGGTTAATAATATGAGTTAGATTGATAATAATAAGAGCAATAAGTATAGTAACTGTAGTTCTGTCGATCCTATAGGCATAATATGGCTAATAATATGAGTTAGATTGATAATAATAAGAGTAATAAGTATAGTAATTGTCGTCCTATCGATCATATCTGCATAATATGGTTAACAGTATGAGTTAGATTGATAATAGTGAGTGTAATAAGTATAGTAATTGTCGTTCTATCGATCATATTAGCATAATATGGCCAATAATATGGGTTAGATTGATAATAATAAGAGTAGTGTGTATAGTAATTGTCGTTCTATCGATCATATAAGCATAAAATGGCTAATAATATGAGATAGATTGATAATAATAAGAGGAATAAGTATAGTAATTGTCGTTCTATCGATCATATGTGCATAATATGGTGATTATATGAGTTAGGATTGATAACAGTGAGTGTAATAAGTATAGTAATTGTCGTTCTGTCGATCACATAAGCATAATATGGCTAGTAATCTGAGTTAGATTGATAATAATAAGAGTAATAAGTATAGTAATTGTCGTTCTATCGATCATATAAGCATAATATGGCTAATAATAAGAGTTAGATTGATAATAATAAGAGTAGTGTGTATAGTAATTGTCGTTCTATCGATCATATAAGCATAATATGGCTAATAATATGAGTTAGATTGATAATAATAAGAGTAATGAGTATAGTAATTGTCGTTCTATTGATCATATAAGCATAATATGGCTAATAATATGAGTTAGGTTGATAAAAATAAGAATCATAAGTATAGTAATTGTCGTTCTATCGATCATATAAGCATAATATGGCTAATAATAAGAGTTAGATTGATAATAATAAGAGTAATAAGTATAGTAATTGTCGTTCTATCGATCATATTTGCATAATATGGTTAACAGTATGAGTTAGATTGATAATAGTGAGTGTAATAAGTATAGTAATTGTCGTTCTATCGATCATATTAGCATAATATGGCCAATAATATGGGTTAGATTGATAATAATAAGAGTAGTGTTTATAGTAATTGTCGTTCTATCGATCATATAAGCATAATATGGCTAATAATATGAGTTAGATTGATAATAATAAGAGTAATGAGTATAGTAATTGTCGTTCTATTGATCATATAAACATAATATGGCTAATAATATGAGTTAGGTTGATAAAAATAAGAGTAATAAGTATAGTAATTGTCGTTCTATCGATCATATTTGCATAATATAGTTAACAGTATGAGTTAGATTGATAATAGCGAGTGTAATAAGTATAGTAATTGTCGTTTTATCGATCATATTAACATAATATGGCTCATAATATGGGTTAGATTGATACTAATAAGAGTAATGGGTATAGTAATTGTAGTTCTATCGATCTTATCTGCATAATATGGTTAATAATATGAGTTAGATTGATAATAATAAGAGTAATAAGTATAGTAATTGTAGTTCTATCGATCATATAAGCATAATATGGTTAATCATATGAGTTAGATTGACAATAGTGAGTGTAATAAGTATAGTAATTGTAGTTCTATTGCTCATATAAGCAAAATATGGTTAATAATATGAGTTAGATTGATAATAATAAGAGTAATAGGTATAGTAATTGTCGATCTACCGATCATATAAGCATAATATGGCTAATAGTATGAGTTAGGTTGATAATAATAAGAGTAATAAGTATAGTATTTGTCGTTCTATCGATCATATTTGCATATTACGGTTACTAATATGAGTTAGATTGATAACAGTGAGTGTAATAAGCATAGTAATTGTCGTTCTGTCGATCATATAAGCATAATATGGCTAATAATATGAGTTAGATTGATAATAATAAGAGTAATAAGTATAGTAATTGTCGTTCTATCGATTATATTAGCATAATATGGCCAATAATATGAGTTAGATAGATAATAATAAGAATAATAAGTATAGTATTTGTCGTTCTATCGACCATATAAGCATAATGTGGATAATAATATGAGTTAGATTGATAATAATAAGAGTTATAAGTATAGTAATTGCCGTTCTATCGATCATATAAGCATAATATGGCTAATAATATGAGTTAGATTGATAATAATAAGAGTAATGAGTATAGTAATTGTAGTTCTATCGATCATATCTGCATAATATGGTTAATAATATGAGTTAGATTGATAAAAATAAGAGTAATGAGTATAGTAACTGTAGTCCTATCGATCATATCTGCATAATATAGTTAACAGTATGAGTTAGATTGATAATAGCGAGTGTAATAAGTATAGTAATTGTCGTTTTATCGATCATATTAACATAATATGGCTCATAATATGGGTTAGATTGATACTAATAAGAGTAATGGGTATAGTAATTGTAGTTCTATCGATCTTATCTGCATAATATGGTTAATAATATGAGTTAGATTGATAATAATAAGAGTAATAAGTATAGTAATTGTAGTTCTATCGATCATATAAGCATAATATGGTTAATCATATGAGTTAGATTGACAATAGTGAGTGTAATAAGTATAGTAATTGTAGTTCTATTGCTCATATAAGCAAAATATGGTTAATAATATGAGTTAGATTGATAATAATAAGAGTAATAGGTATAGTAATTGTCGATCTACCGATCATATAAGCATAATATGGCTAATAGTATGAGTTAGGTTGATAATAATAAGAGTAATAAGTATAGTATTTGTCGTTCTATCGATCATATTTGCATATTACGGTTACTAATATGAGTTAGATTGATAACAGTGAGTGTAATAAGCATAGTAATTGTCGTTCTGTCGATCATATAAGCATAATATGGCTAATAATATGAGTTAGATTGATAATAATAAGAGTAATAAGTATAGTAATTGTCGTTCTATCGATTATATTAGCATAATATGGCCAATAATATGAGTTAGATAGATAATAATAAGAATAATAAGTATAGTATTTGTCGTTCTATCGACCATATAAGCATAATGTGGATAATAATATGAGTTAGATTGATAATAATAAGAGTTATAAGTATAGTAATTGCCGTTCTATCGATCATATAAGCATAATATGGCTAATAATATGAGTTAGATTGATAATAATAAGAGTAATGAGTATAGTAATTGTAGTTCTATCGATCATATCTGCATAATATGGTTAATAATATGAGTTAGATTGATAAAAATAAGAGTAATGAGTATAGTAACTGTAGTCCTATCGATCATATCTGCATAATATGGTTAATAATATGAGTTAGATTGATAATAATAAGAGCAATAAGTATAGTAATTGTAGTTCTGTCGATCCTATAGGCATAATATGGCTAATAATATGAGTTAGATTGATAAAAATAAGAGTAATGAGTATAGTAACAGTAGTCCTATCGATCATATCTGCATAATATGGTTAATAGTATGAGTTAGATTGATAATAATAAGAGCAATAAGTATAGTAACTGTAGTTCTGTCGATCCTATAGGCATAATATGGCTAATAATATGAGTTAGATTGATAATAATAAGAGTAATAAGTATAGTAATTGTCGTCCTATCGATCATATCTGCATAATATGGTTAATCATATGAGTTAGATTGATAATAATAAGAGTAATAGGTATAGTAATTGTCGATCTACCGATCATATAAGCATAATATGGCTAATAGTATGAGTTAGGTTGATAATAATAAGAGTAATAAGTATAGTATTTGTCGTTCTATCGATCATATTTGCATATTACGGTTACTAATATGAGTTAGATTGATAACAGTGAGTGTAATAAGCATAGTAATTGTCGTTCTGTCGATCATATAAGCATAATATGGCTAATAATATGAGTTAGATTGATAATAATAAGAGTAATAAGTATAGTAATTGTCGTTCTATCGATTATATTAGCATAATATGGCCAATAATATGAGTTAGATAGATAATAATAAGAATAATAAGTATAGTATTTGTCGTTCTATCGACCAT
The DNA here is from genome assembly GCF_050947335.1 of Megachile rotundata. Lineage (NCBI taxonomy): Eukaryota > Metazoa > Arthropoda > Insecta > Hymenoptera > Megachilidae > Megachile > Megachile rotundata. The sequence goes on from NW_027473406.1 coordinate 205,453, forward strand.
ATAAGCATAATGTGGATAATAATATGAGTTAGATTGATAATAATAAGAGTTATAAGTATAGTAATTGCCGTTCTATCGATCATATAAGCATAATATGGCTAATAATATGAGTTAGATTGATAATAATAAGAGTAATGAGTATAGTAATTGTAGTTCTATCGATCATATCTGCATAATATGGTTAATAATATGAGTTAGATTGATAAAAATAAGAGTAATGAGTATAGTAACTGTAGTCCTATCGATCATATCTGCATAATATGGTTAATAATATGAGTTAGATTGATAATAATAAGAGCAATAAGTATAGTAATTGTAGTTCTGTCGATCCTATAGGCATAATATGGCTAATAATATGAGTTAGATTGATAAAAATAAGAGTAATGAGTATAGTAACAGTAGTCCTATCGATCATATCTGCATAATATGGTTAATAGTATGAGTTAGATTGATAATAATAAGAGCAATAAGTATAGTAACTGTAGTTCTGTCGATCCTATAGGCATAATATGGCTAATAATATGAGTTAGATTGATAATAATAAGAGTAATAAGTATAGTAATTGTCGTCCTATCGATCATATCTGCATAATATGGTTAATCATATGAGTTAGATTGATAATAATAAGAGTAATGAGTAGAGTAATTGTCGTTCTATCGATCATATAAGCATAATATGGCTAATAATATGAGTTAGATTGATAATAATAAGAGTAGTGAGTATAGTAATTGTAGTTCTATCGATCATATCTGCATAATATGGTTAATAATATGAGTTAGATTGATAATAATAAGATTAATAAGTACAGTAATTGTCGTTCTATCGACCATATAAGCATAATGTGGTTAATAATATGAGTTAGATTGATAGTGTTAAGAGTAATAAGTACAGTAAATGTCGTGCTGTCGATCATATCTGCATAATATGGTTAATCATATGAGTTAGATTGATAATAGTGAGTGTAATATGTACAGTAATTGTCGTTCTATCGATCATATAAGCATAATATGCCTAATAATATGAGTTAGATTGGTAATAACATGAGTTATAAGTATGGTAATTGTCGTTCTATCGATCATATAACCATAATATGGCTAATAATATGAGTTAGATTGATAATAATAAGACTAGTAGGTATAGTAATTGTAGTTCTGTCGATCCTATAGGCATAATATGGCTAATAATATGAGTTAGATTGATAATAATAAGAGTAATAAGTATAGTAATTGTCGTCCTATCGATCATATCTGCATAATATGGTTAATCATATGAGTTAGATTGATAATAATAAGAGTAATGAGTAGAGTAATTGTCGTTCTATCGATCATATAAGCATAATATGGCTAATAATATGAGTTAGATTGATAATAATAAGAGAAATGAGTATAGTAATTGTCGTTCTATTGATCATATTTGCATAATGTGGTTAATCATATGAGTTAGATTGATAATAGTGAGTGTAATAAGTATAGTAATTGTAGTTCTATTGCTCATATAAGCAAAATATGGTTAATAATATGAGTTAGATTGATAATAATAAGAGTAATAGGTATAGCAATTGTCGATCTACCGATCATATAAGCACAATATGGCTAATAATATGAGTTAGGTTGATAATAATAAGAGTAATAAGTATAGTAATTGTCGTTCTATCGATCATATTTGCATATTACGGTTACTAATATGAGTTAGATTGATAACAGTGAGTGTAATAAGCATAGTAATTGTCGTTCTGTCGATCATATAAGCATAATATGGCTAATAATATGAGTTAGATTGATAATAATAAGAGTAATAAGTATAGTAATTGTCGTTCTATCGATTATATTAGCATAATATGGCAATAATATGAGTTAGATAGATAATAATAAGAATAATAAGTATAGTATTTGTCGTTCTATCGACCATATAAGCATAATGTGGATAATAATATGAGTTAGATTGATAATAATAAGAGTTATAAGTATAGTAATTGCCGCTCTATCGATCATATAAGCATAATATGGGTAATAATATCAGTTAGATTGATAATAATAAGAGTAATGAGTATAGTAATTGTAGTTCTATCGATCATATCTGCATAATATGGTTAATAATATGAGTTAGATTGATAAAAATAAGAGTAATGAGTATAGTAACAGTAGTCCTATCGATCATATCTGCATAATATGGTTAATAATATGAGTTAGATTGATAATAATAAGAGCAATAAGTATAGTAATTGTAGTTCTGTCGATCCTATAGGCATAATATGGCTAATAATATGAGTTAGATTGATAAAAATAAGAGTAATGAGTATAGTAACAGTAGTCCTATCGATCATATCTGCATAATATGGTTAATAGTATGAGTTAGATTGATAATAATAAGAGCAATAAGAATAGTAACTGTAGTTCTGTCGATCCTATAGGCATAATATGGCTAATAATATGAGTTAGATTGATAATAATAAGAGTAATAAGTATAGTAATTGTCGTCCTATCGATCATATCTGCATAATATGGTTAACAGTATGAGTTAGATTGATAATAGTGAGTGTAATAAGTATAGTAATTGTCGTTCTATCGATCATATTAGCATAATATGGCCAATAATATGGGTTAGATTGATAATAATAAGAGTAGTGTGTATAGTAATTGTCGTTCTATCGATCATATAAGCATAATATGGTTAATAATAAGAGTTAGATTGATAATTATAAGAGTAATAAGTATAGTAATTGTCGTTCTATCGATCATATAAGCATAATATGGCTAATAATAAGAGTTAGATTGACAATAATAAGAGTAATAAGTATAGTAATTGTCGTTCTATCGATCATATTTGCATAATATGGTTAACAGTATGAGTTAGATTGATAATAGTGAGTGTAATAAGTATAGTAATTGTCGTTCTATCGATCATATTAGCATAATATGGCCAATAATATGGGTTAGATTGATAATAATAAGAGTAGTGTGTATAGTAATTGTCGTTCTATCGATCATATAAGCATAATATGGCTAATAATATGAGTTAGATTGATAATAATAAGAGTATGAGTATAGTAATTGTCGTTCTATCGATCATATAAGCATAATATGGCTAATAATATGAGTTAGGTTGATAATAATAAGAGTAATGAGTATACTAATTGTAGTTCTATCGATCATATCTGCATAATATGGTTAATAATATGAGTTAGATTGATAACAATAAGAGTAATAAGTATAGTAAATGTCGTGCAATCGATCATATCTGCATAATATGGTTAATAATATGCGTTAGATTCATAATAATAAGAGGAATAAGTATAGTAATTGTCGTTCTATCGATCATATGTGCATAATATGGTGATTATATGAGTTAGATTGATAACAGTGTGTGTAATAAGTATAGTAATAGTCGTTCTGTCGATCACATAAGCATAATATGGCTAGTAATCTGAGTTAGATTGATAATAATAAGAGTAATAAGTGTAGTAAATGTCGTGCTATCGATCATATAAGCATAATATGGCTAATAATATGAGTTAGGTTGATAATTATAAGAGTAATAAGTATAGTAATTGTCGTTCTATCGATCATATTTGCATAATATAGTTAACAGTATGAGTTAGATTGATAATAGCGAGTGTAATAAGTATAGTAATTGTCGTTCTATCGATCATATTAGCATAATATGGCTCATAATATGGGTTAGATTGATAATAATAAGAGTATTGAGTATAGTAATTGTAGTTCTATCGATCTTATCTGCATAATATGGTTAATAATATGAGTTAGATTGATAATAATAAGAGTAATAAGTATAGTAATTGTAGTTCTATCGATCATATAAGCATAATATGGTTAATCATATGAGTTAGATTGATAATAATAAGAGCAATAAGTATAGTAACTGTAGTTCTGTCGATCCTGTAGGCATAATATGGCTAATAATATGAGTTAGATTGATAATAATAAGAGTAATAAGTATAGTAATTGTCGTTCTATCGATCATATAAGCATAATATGGCTAATAATAAGAGTTAGATTGATAATAATAAGAGTAGTGTGTATAGTAATTGTCGTTCTATCGATCATATAAGCATAATATGGCTAATAATATGAGTTAGATTGATAATAATAAGAGTAATGAGTATAGTAATTGTCGTTCTATTGATCATATAAGCATAATATGGCTAATAATATGAGTTAGGTTGATAAAAATAAGAATCATAAGTATAGTAATTGTCGTTCTATCGATCATATAAGCATAATATGGCTAATAATAAGAGTTAGATTGATAATAATAAGAGTAATAAGTATAGTAATTGTCGTTCTATCGATCATATTTGCATAATATGGTTAACAGTATGAGTTAGATTGATAATAGTGAGTGTAATAAGTATAGTAATTGTCGTTCTATCGATCATATTAGCATAATATGGCCAATAATATGGGTTAGATTGATAATAATAAGAGTAGTGTGTATAGTAATTGTCGTTCTATCGATCATATAAGCATAATATGGCTAATAATATGAGTTAGATTGATAATAATAAGAGTAATGAGTATAGTAATTGTCGTTCTATTGATCATATAAACATAATATGGCTAATAATATGAGTTAGGTTGATAAAAATAAGAGTAATAAGTATAGTAATTGTCGTTCTATCGATCATATTTGCATAATATAGTTAACAGTATGAGTTAGATTGATAATAGCGAGTGTAATAAGTATAGTAATTGTCGTTTTATCGATCATATTAACATAATATGGCTCATAATATGGGTTAGATTGATACTAATAAGAGTAATGAGTATAGTAATTGTAGTTCTATCGATCTTATCTGCATAATATGGTTAATAATATGAGTTAGATTGATAATAATAAGAGAAATGAGTATAGTAATTGTCGTTCTATTGATCATATTTGCATAAGGTGGTTAATCATATGAGTTAGATTGATAACAGTGAGGGTAATAAGTATAGTAATTGTAGTTCTATTGCTCATATAAGTAAAATATGGTTAATAATATGAGTTAGATTGATAATAATAAGAGTAATAGGTATAGTAATTGTCGATCTACCGATCATATAAGCATAATATGGCTAATAATATGAGTTAGATTGATAATAATAAGAGTAATAAGTATAGTAATTGTCGTCCTATCGATCATATCTGCATAATATGGTTAATCATATGAGTTAGATTGATAATAATAAGAGTAATGAGTAGAGTAATTGTCGTTCTATCGATCATATAAGCATAATATGGCTAATAATATGAGTTAGATTGATAATAATAAGAGAAATGAGTATAGTAATCGTCGTTCTATTGATCATATTTGCATAATGTGGTTAATCATATGAGTTAGATTGATAATAGTGAGTGTAATAAGTATAGTAATTGTAGTTCTATTGCTCATATAAGCAAAATATGGTTAATAATATGAGTTAGATTGATAATAATAAGAGTAATAGGTATAGTAATTGTCGATCTACCGATCATATAAGCATAATATGGCTAATAATATGAGTTAGGTTGATAATAATAAGAGTAATAAGTATAGTAATTGTCGTTCTATCGATCATATTTGCATATTACGGTTACTAATATGAGTTAGATTGATAACAGTGAGTGTAATAAGCATAGTAATTGTCGTTCTGTCGATCATATAAGCATAATATGGCTAATAATATGAGTTAGATTGATAATAATAAGAGTAATAGGTATAGTAATTGTCGATCTACCGATCATATAAGCATAATATGGCTAATAATATGAGTTAGGTTGATAATAATAAGAGTAATAAGTATAGTAATTGTCGTTCTATCGATCATATTTGCATATTACGGTTACTAATATGAGTTAGATTGATAACAGTGAGTGTAATAAGCATAGTAATTGTCGTTCTGTCGATCATATAAGCATAATATGGCTAATAATATGAGTTAGATTGATAATAATAAGAGTAATAAGTATAGTAATTGTAGTTCTATCGATCATATCTGCATAATATGGTTAATAATATGAGTTAGATTGATAAAAATAAGAGTAATGAGTATAGTAACAGTAGTCCTATCGATCATATCTGCATAATATGGTTAATAATATGAGTTAGATTGATAATAATAAGAGCAATAAGTATAGTAATTGTAGTTCTGTCGATCCTATAGGCATAATATGGCTAATAATATGAGTTAGATTGATAAAAATAAGAGTAATGAGTATAGTAACAGTAGTCCTATCGATCATATCTGCATAATATGGTTAATAGTATGAGTTAGATTGATAATAATAAGAGCAATAAGTATAGTAACTGTAGTTCTGTCGATCCTATAGGCATAATATGGCTAATAATATGAGTTAGATTGATAATAATAAGAGTAATAAGTATAGTAATTGTCGTCCTATCGATCATATCTGCATAATATGGTTAACAGTATGAGTTAGATTGATAATAGTGAGTGTAATAAGTATAGTAATTGTCGTTCTATCGATCATATTAGCATAATATGGCCAATAATATGGGTTAGATTGATAATAATAAGAGTAGTGTGTATAGTAATTGTCGTTCTATCGATCATATAAGCATAATATGGTTAATAATAAGAGTTAGATTGATAATTATAAGAGTAATAAGTATAGTAATTGTCGTTCTATCGATCATATAAGCATAATATGGCTAATAATAAGAGTTAGATTGACAATAATAAGAGTAATAAGTATAGTAATTGTCGTTCTATCGATCATATTTGCATAATATGGTTAACAGTATGAGTTAGATTGATAATAGTGAGTGTAATAAGTATAGTAATTGTCGTTCTATCGATCATATTAGCATAATATGGCCAATAATATGGGTTAGATTGATAATAATAAGAGTAGTGTGTATAGTAATTGTCGTTCTATCGATCATATAAGCATAATATGGCTAATAATATGAGTTAGATTGATAATAATAAGAGTAATGAGTATAGTAATTGTCGTTCTATCGATCATATAAGCATAATATGGCTAATAATATGAGTTAGGTTGATAATAATAAGAGTAATGAGTATACTAATTGTAGTTCTATCGATCATATCTGCATAATATGGTTAATAATATGAGTTAGATTGATAACAATAAGAGTAATAAGTATAGTAAATGTCGTGCAATCGATCATATCTGCATAATATGGTTAATAATATGCGTTAGATTCATAATAATAAGAGGAATAAGTATAGTAATTGTCGTTCTATCGATCATATGTGCATAATATGGTGATTATATGAGTTAGATTGATAACAGTGAGTGTAATAAGTATAGTAATAGTCGTTCTGTCGATCACATAAGCATAATATGGCTAGTAATCTGAGTTAGATTGATAATAATAAGAGTAATAAGTGTAGTAAATGTCGTGCTCTCGATCATATAAGCATAATATGGCTAATAATATGAGTTAGGTTGATAATTATAAGAGTAATAAGTATAGTAATTGTCGTTCTATCGATCATATTTGCATAATATAGTTAACAGTATGAGTTAGATTGATAATAGCGAGTGTAATAAGTATAGTAATTGTCGTTCTATCGATCATATTAGCATAATATGGCTCATAATATGGGTTAGATTGATAATAATAAGAGTAATGAGTATAGTAATTGTAGTTCTATCGATCTTATCTGCATAATATGGTTAATAATATGAGTTAGATTGATAATAATAAGAGTAATAAGTATAGTAATTGTAGTTCTATCGATCATATAAGCATAATATGGTTAATCATATGAGTTAGATTGATAATAATAAGAGCAATAAGTATAGTAACTGTAGTTCTGTCGATCCTGTAGGCATAATATGGCTAATAATATGAGTTAGATTGATAATAATAAGAGTAATAAGTATAGTAATTGTCGTTCTATCGATCATATAAGCACAATATGGCTAATAATAAGAGTTAGATTGATAATAATAAGAGTAGTGTGTATAGTAATTGTCGTTCTATCGATCATATAAGCATAATATGGCTAATAATATGAGTTAGATTGATAATAATAAGAGTAATGAGTATAGTAATTGTCGTTCTATTGATCATATAAGCATAATATGGCTAATAATATGAGTTAGGTTGATAAAAATAAGAATCATAAGTATAGTAATTGTCGTTCTATCGATCATATAAGCATAATATGGCTAATAATAAGAGTTAGATTGATAATAATAAGAGTAATAAGTATAGTAATTGTCGTTCTATCGATCATATTTGCATAATATGGTTAACAGTATGAGTTAGATTGATAATAGTGAGTGTAATAAGTATAGTAATTGTCGTTCTATCGATCATATTAGCATAATATGGCCAATAATATGGGTTAGATTGATAATAATAAGAGTAGTGTGTATAGTAATTGTCGTTCTATCGATCATATAAGCATAATATGGCTAATAATATGAGTTAGATTGATAATAATAAGAGTAATGAGTATAGTAATTGTCGTTCTATTGATCATATAAACATAATATGGCTAATAATATGAGTTAGGTTGATAAAAATAAGAGTAATAAGTATAGTAATTGTCGTTCTATCGATCATATTTGCATAATATAGTTAACAGTATGAGTTAGATTGATAATAGCGAGTGTAATAAGTATAGTAATTGTCGTTTTATCGATCATATTAACATAATATGGCTCATAATATGGGTTAGATTGATACTAATAAGAGTAATGAGTATAGTAATTGTAGTTCTATCGATCTTATCTGCATAATATGGTTAATAATATGAGTTAGATTGATAATAATAAGAGAAATGAGTATAGTAATTGTCGTTCTATTGATCATATTTGCATAAGGTGGTTAATCATATGAGTTAGATTGATAACAGTGAGGGTAATAAGTATAGTAATTGTAGTTCTATTGCTCATATAAGTAAAATATGGTTAATAATATGAGTTAGATTGATAATAATAAGAGTAATAGGTATAGTAATTGTCGATCTACCGATCATATAAGCATAATATGGCTAATAATATGAGTTAGATTGATAATAATAAGAGTAATAAGTATAGTAATTGTCGTCCTATCGATCATATCTGCATAATATGGTTAATCATATGAGTTAGATTGATAATAATAAGAGTAATGAGTAGAGTAATTGTCGTTCTATCGATCATATAAGCATAATATGGCTAATAATATGAGTTAGATTGATAATAATAAGAGAAATGAGTATAGTAATCGTCGTTCTATTGATCATATTTGCATAATGTGGTTAATCATATGAGTTAGATTGATAATAGTGAGTGTAATAAGTATAGTAATTGTAGTTCTATTGCTCATATAAGCAAAATATGGTTAATAATATGAGTTAGATTGATAATAATAAGAGTAATAGGTATAGTAATTGTCGATCTACCGATCATATAAGCATAATATGGCTAATAATATGAGTTAGGTTGATAATAATAAGAGTAATAAGTATAGTAATTGTCGTTCTATCGATCATATTTGCATATTACGGTTACTAATATGAGTTAGATTGATAACAGTGAGTGTAATAAGCATAGTAATTGTCGTTCTGTCGATCATATAAGCATAATATGGCTAATAATATGAGTTAGATTGATAATAATAAGAGTAATAAGTATAGTAATTGTCGTTCTATCGATTATATTAGCATAATATGGCCAATAATATGAGTTAGATAGATAATAATAAGAATAATAAGTATAGTATTTGTCGTTCTATCGACCATATAAGCATAATGTGGATAATAATATGAGTTAGATTGATAATAATAAGAGTTATAAGTATAGTAATTGCCGCTCTATCGATCATATAAGCATAATATGGGTAATAATATCAGTTAGATTGATAATAATAAGAGTAATGAGTATAGTAATTGTAGTTCTATCGATCATATCTGCATAATATGGTTAATAATATGAGTTAGATTGATAAAAATAAGAGTAATGAGTATAGTAACAGTAGTCCTATCGATCATATCTGCATAATATGGTTAATAATATGAGTTAGATTGATAATAATAAGAGCAATAAGTATAGTAATTGTAGTTCTGTCGATCCTATAGGCATAATATGGCTAATAATATGAATTAGATTGATAAAAATAAGAGTAATGAGTATAGTAACAGTAGTCCTATCGATCATATCTGCATAATATGGTTAATAGTATGAGTTAGATTGATAATAATAAGAGCAATAAGTATAGTAACTGTAGTTCTGTCGATCCTATAGGCATAATATGGCTAATAATATGAGTTAGATTGATAATAATAAGAGTAATAAGTATAGTAATTGTCGTCCTATCGATCATATCTGCATAATATGGTTAACAGTATGAGTTAGATTGATAATAGTGAGTGTAATAAGTATAGTAATTGTCGTTCTATCGATCATATTAGCATAATATGGCCAATAATATGGGTTAGATTGATAATAATAAGAGTAGTGTGTATAGTAATTGTCGTTCTATCGATCATATAAGCATAAAATGGCTAATAATATGAGATAGATTGATAATAATAAGAGGAATAAGTATAGTAATTGTCGTTCTATCGATCATATGTGCATAATATGGTGATTATATGAGTTAGGATTGATAACAGTGAGTGTAATAAGTATAGTAATTGTCGTTCTGTCGATCACATAAGCATAATATGGCTAGTAATCTGAGTTAGATTGATAATAATAAGAGTAATAAGTGTAGTAAATGTCGTGCTATCGATCATATCTGCATAATATGGTTAATAATATGAGTTAGATTGATAATAATAAGAGCAATAAGTATAGTAATTGTAGTTCTGTCGATCCTATAGGCATAATATGGCTAATAATATGAATTAGATTGATAAAAATAAGAGTAATGAGTATAGTAACAGTAGTCCTATCGATCATATCTGCATAATATGGTTAATAGTATGAGTTAGATTGATAATAATAAGAGCAATAAGTATAGTAACTGTAGTTCTGTCGATCCTATAGGCATAATATGGCTAATAATATGAGTTAGATTGATAATAATAAGAGTAATAAGTATAGTAATTGTCGTCCTATCGATCATATCTGCATAATATGGTTAACAGTATGAGTTAGATTGATAATAGTGAGTGTAATAAGTATAGTAATTGTCGTTCTATCGATCATATTAGCATAATATGGCCAATAATATGGGTTAGATTGATAATAATAAGAGTAGTGTGTATAGTAATTGTCGTTCTATCGATCATATAAGCATAAAATGGCTAATAATATGAGATAGATTGATAATAATAAGAGGAATAAGTATAGTAATTGTCGTTCTATCGATCATATGTGCATAATATGGTGATTATATGAGTTAGGATTGATAACAGTGAGTGTAATAAGTATAGTAATTGTCGTTCTGTCGATCACATAAGCATAATATGGCTAGTAATCTGAGTTAGATTGATAATAATAAGAGTAATAAGTGTAGTAAATGTCGTGCTATCGATCATATCTGCATAATATGGTTAATAATATGAGTTAGATTCATAATAATAAGAGTAATGAGTATAGTAATTGTCGTTCTATCGATCATATAAGCATAATATGGTTAATAATAAGAGTTAGATTGATAATTATAAGAGTAATAAGTATAGTAATTGTCGTTCTATCGATCATATAAGCATAATATGGCTAATAATAAGAGTTACATTGACAATAATAAGAGTAATAAGTATAGTAATTGTCGTTCTATCGATCATATTTGCATAATATGGTTAATAATATGAGTTAGATTGATAATAATAAGAGTAATAAGTATAGTAATTGTAGTTCTATCGATCATATAAGCATAATATGGTTAATCATATGAGTTAGATTGACAATAGTGAGTGTAATAAGTATAGTAATTGTAGTTCTATTGCTCATATAAGCAAAATATGGTTAATAATATGAGTTAGATTGATAATAATAAGAGTAATAGGTATAGTAATTGTCGATCTACCGATCATATAAGCATAATATGGCTAATAGTATGAGTTAGGTTGATAATAATAAGAGTAATAAGTATAGTATTTGTCGTTCTATCGATCATATTTGCATATTACGGTTACTAATATGAGTTAGATTGATAACAGTGAGTGTAATAAGCATAGTAATTGTCGTTCTGTCGATCATATAAGCATAATATGGCTAATAATATGAGTTAGATTGATAATAATAAGAGTAATAAGTATAGTAATTGTCGTTCTATCGATTATATTAGCATAATATGGCCAATAATATGAGTTAGATAGATAATAATAAGAATAATAAGTATAGTAATTGTCGTTCTATCGATTATATTAGCATAATATGGCCAATAATATGAGTTAGATAGATAATAATAAGAATAATAAGTATAGTATTTGTCGTTCTATCGACCATATAAGCATAATGTGGATAATAATATGAGTTAGATTGATAATAATAAGAGTTATAAGTATAGTAACTGCCGCTCTATCGATCATATAAGCATAATATGGGTAATAATATCAGTTAGATTGATAATAATAAGAGTAATGAGTATAGTAATTGTAGTTCTATCGATCATATCTGCATAATATGGTTAATAATATGAGTTAGATTGATAAAAATAAGAGTAATGAGTATAGTAACAGTAGTCCTATCGATCATATCTGCATAATATGGTTAATAATATGAGTTAGATTGATAATAATAAGAGCAATAAGTATAGTAATTGTAGTTCTGTCGATCCTATAGGCATAATATGGCTAATAATATGAGTTAGATTGCTAAAAATAAGAGTAATGAGTATAGTAACAGTAGTCCTATCGATCATATCTGCATAATATGGTTAATAGTATGAGTTAGATTGATAATAATAAGAGCAATAAGTATAGTAACTGTAGTTCTGTCGATCCTATAGGCATAATATGGCTAATAATATGAGTTAGATTGATAATAATAAGAGTAATAAGTATAGTAATTGTCGTCCTATCGATCATATCTGCATAATATGGTTAACAGTATGAGTTAGATTGATAATAGTGAGTGTAATAAGTATAGTAATTGTCGTTCTATCGATCATATTAGCATAATATGGCCAATAATATGGGTTAGATTGATAATAATAAGAGTAGTGTGTATAGTAATTGTCGTTCTATCGATCATATATGCATAAAATGGCTAATAATATGAGATAGATTGATAATAATAAGAGTAATGAGTATAGTAATTGTCGTTCTATCGATCATATAAGCATAATATGGCTAATAATATGAGTTAGGTTGATAATAATAAGAGTAATGAGTATACTAATTGTAGTTCTATCGATCATATCTGCATAATATGGTTAATAATATGAGTTAGATTGATAACAATAAGAGTAATAAGTATAGTAAATGTCGTGCAATCGATCATATCTGCATAATGTGGTTAATAATATGAGTTAGATTCATAATAATAAGAGGAATAAGTATAGTAATTGTCGTTCTATCGATCATATGTGCTTAATATGGTGATTATATGAGTTAGGATTGATAACAGTGAGTGTAATAAGTATAGTAATTGTCGTTCTGTCGATCACATAAGCATAATATGGCTAGTAATCTGAGTTAGATTGATAATAATAAGAGTAATAAGTGTAGTAAATGTCGTGCTATCGATCATATCTGCATAATATGGTTAATAATATGAGTTAGATTCATAATAATAAGAGTAATGAGTATAGTAATTGTCGTTCTATCGATCATATAAGCATAATATGGTTAATAATAAGAGTTAGATTGATAATTATAAGAGTAATAAGTATAGTAATTGTCGTTCTATCGATCATATAAGCATAATATGGCTAATAATAAGAGTTAGATTGACAATAATAAGAGTAATAAGTATAGTAATTGTCGTTCTATCGATCATATTTGCATAATATGGTTAACAGTATGAGTTAGATTGATAATAGTGAGTGTAATAAGTATAGTAATTGTCGTTCTATCGATCATATTAGCATAATATGGCCAATAATATGGGTTAGATTGATAATAATAAGAGTAGTGTGTATAGTAATTGTCGTTCTATCGATCATATAAGCATAATATGGCTAATAATATGAGTTAGATTGATAATAATAAGAGTAATGAGTATAGTAATTGTCGTTCTATCGATCATATAAGCATAATATGGCTAATAATATGAGTTAGGTTGATAATAATAAGAGTAATGAGTATACTAATTGTAGTTCTATCGATCATATCTGCATAATATGGTTAATAATATGAGTTAGATTGATAACAATAAGAGTAATAAGTATAGTAAATGTCGTGCAATCGATCATATCTGCATAATATGGTTAATAATATGCGTTAGATTCATAATAATAAGAGGAATAAGTATAGTAATTGTCGTTCTATCGATCATATGTGCATAATATGGTGATTATATGAGTTAGATTGATAACAGTGAGTGTAATAAGTATAGTAATAGTCGTTCTGTCGATCACATAAGCATAATATGGCTAGTAATCTGAGTTAGATTGATAATAATAAGAGTAATAAGTGTAGTAAATGTCGTGCTATCGATCATATAAGCATAATATGGCTAATAATATGAGTTAGGTTGATAATTATAAGAGTAATAAGTATAGTAATTGTCGTTCTATCGATCATATTTGCATAATATAGTTAACAGTATGAGTTAGATTGATAATAGCGAGTGTAATAAGTATAGTAATTGTCGTTCTATCGATCATATTAGCATAATATGGCTCATAATATGGGTTAGATTGATAATAATAAGAGTAATGAGTACAGTAATTGTAGTTCTATCGATCTTATCTGCATAATATGGTTAATAATATGAGTTAGATTGATAATAATAAGAGTAATAAGTATAGTAATTGTAGTTCTATCGATCATATAAGCATAATATGGTTAATCATATGAGTTAGATTGATAATAATAAGAGCAATAAGTATAGTAACTGTAGTTCTGTCGATCCTGTAGGCATAATATGGCTAATAATATGAGTTAGATTGATAATAATAAGAGTAATAAGTATAGTAATTGTCGTTCTATCGATCATATAAGCATAATATGGCTAATAATAAGAGTTAGATTGATAATAATAAGAGTAGTGTGTATAGTAATTGTCGTTCTATCGATCATATAAGCATAATATGGCTAATAATATGAGTTAGATTGATAATAATAAGAGTAATGAGTATAGTAATTGTCGTTCTATTGATCATATAAGCATAATATGGCTAATAATATGAGTTAGGTTGATAAAAATAAGAATCATAAGTATAGTAATTGTCGTTCTATCGATCATATAAGCATAATATGGCTAATAATAAGAGTTAGATTGATAATAATAAGAGTAATAAGTATAGTAATTGTCGTTCTATCGATCATATTTGCATAATATGGTTAACAGTATGAGTTAGATTGATAATAGTGAGTGTAATAAGTATAGTAATTGTCGTTCTATCGATCATATTAGCATAATATGGCCAATAATATGGGTTAGATTGATAATAATAAGAGTAGTGTGTATAGTAATTGTCGTTCTATCGATCATATAAGCATAATATGGCTAATAATATGAGTTAGATTGATAATAATAAGAGTAATGAGTATAGTAATTGTCGTTCTATTGATCATATAAACATAATATGGCTAATAATATGAGTTAGGTTGATAAAAATAAGAGTAATAAGTATAGTAATTGTCGTTCTATCGATCATATTTGCATAATATAGTTAACAGTATGAGTTAGATTGATAATAGCGAGTGTAATAAGTATAGTAATTGTCGTTTTATCGATCATATTAACATAATATGGCTCATAATATGGGTTAGATTGATACTAATAAGAGTAATGAGTATAGTAATTGTAGTTCTATCGATCTTATCTGCATAATATGGTTAATAATATGAGTTAGATTGATAATAATAAGAGAAATGAGTATAGTAATTGTCGTTCTATTGATCATATTTGCATAAGGTGGTTAATCATATGAGTTAGATTGATAACAGTGAGGGTAATAAGTATAGTAATTGTAGTTCTATTGCTCATATAAGTAAAATATGGTTAATAATATGAGTTAGATTGATAATAATAAGAGTAATAGGTATAGTAATTGTCGATCTACCGATCATATAAGCATAATATGGCTAATAATATGAGTTAGATTGATAATAATAAGAGTAATAAGTATAGTAATTGTCGTCCTATCGATCATATCTGCATAATATGGTTAATCATATGAGTTAGATTGATAATAATAAGAGTAATGAGTAGAGTAATTGTCGTTCTATCGATCATATAAGCATAATATGGCTAATAATATGAGTTAGATTGATAATAATAAGAGAAATGAGTATAGTAATCGTCGTTCTATTGATCATATTTGCATAATGTGGTTAATCATATGAGTTAGATTGATAATAGTGAGTGTAATAAGTATAGTAATTGTAGTTCTATTGCTCATATAAGCAAAATATGGTTAATAATATGAGTTAGATTGATAATAATAAGAGTAATAGGTATAGTAATTGTCGATCTACCGATCATATAAGCATAATATGGCTAATAATATGAGTTAGGTTGATAATAATAAGAGTAATAAGTATAGTAATTGTCGTTCTATCGATCATATTTGCATATTACGGTTACTAATATGAGTTAGATTGATAACAGTGAGTGTAATAAGCATAGTAATTGTCGTTCTGTCGATCATATAAGCATAATATGGCTAATAATATGAGTTAGATTGATAATAATAAGAGTAATAAGTATAGTAATTGTCGTTCTATCGATTATATTAGCATAATATGGCCAATAATATGAGTTAGATAGATAATAATAAGAATAATAAGTATAGTATTTGTCGTTCTATCGACCATATAAGCATAATGTGGATAATAATATGAGTTAGATTGATAATAATAAGAGTTATAAGTATAGTAATTGCCGCTCTATCGATCATATAAGCATAATATGGGTAATAATATCAGTTAGATTGATAATAATAAGAGTAATGAGTATAGTAATTGTAGTTCTATCGATCATATCTGCATAATATGGTTAATAATATGAGTTAGATTGATAAAAATAAGAGTAATGAGTATAGTAACAGTAGTCCTATCGATCATATCTGCATAATATGGTTAATAATATGAGTTAGATTGATAATAATAAGAGCAATAAGTATAGTAATTGTAGTTCTGTCGATCCTATAGGCATAATATGGCTAATAATATGAGTTAGATTGATAAAAATAAGAGTAATGAGTATAGTAACAGTAGTCCTATCGATCATATCTGCATAATATGGTTAATAGTATGAGTTAGATTGATAATAATAAGAGCAATAAGTATAGTAACTGTAGTTCTGTCGATCCTATAGGCATAATATGGCTAATAATATGAGTTAGATTGATAATAATAAGAGTAATAAGTATAGTAATTGTCGTCCTATCGATCATATCTGCATAATATGGTTAACAGTATGAGTTAGATTGATAATAGTGAGTGTAATAAGTATAGTAATTGTCGTTCTATCGATCATATTAGCATAATATGGCCAATAATATGGGTTAGATTGATAATAATAAGAGTAGTGTGTATAGTAATTGTCGTTCTATCGATCATATAAGCATAAAATGGCTAATAATATGAGATAGATTGATAATAATAAGAGGAATAAGTATAGTAATTGTCGTTCTATCGATCATATGTGCATAATATGGTGATTATATGAGTTAGGATTGATAACAGTGAGTGTAATAAGTATAGTAATTGTCGTTCTGTCGATCACATAAGCATAATATGGCTAGTAATCTGAGTTAGATTGATAATAATAAGAGTAATAAGTGTAGTAAATGTCGTGCTATCGATCATATCTGCATAATATGGTTAATAATATGAGTTAGATTGATAATAATAAGAGCAATAAGTATAGTAATTGTAGTTCTGTCGATCCTATAGGCATAATATGGCTAATAATATGAATTAGATTGATAAAAATAAGAGTAATGAGTATAGTAACAGTAGTCCTATCGATCATATCTGCATAATATGGTTAATAGTATGAGTTAGATTGATAATAATAAGAGCAATAAGTATAGTAACTGTAGTTCTGTCGATCCTATAGGCATAATATGGCTAATAATATGAGTTAGATTGATAATAATAAGAGTAATAAGTATAGTAATTGTCGTCCTATCGATCATATCTGCATAATATGGTTAACAGTATGAGTTAGATTGATAATAGTGAGTGTAATAAGTATAGTAATTGTCGTTCTATCGATCATATTAGCATAATATGGCCAATAATATGGGTTAGATTGATAATAATAAGAGTAGTGTGTATAGTAATTGTCGTTCTATCGATCATATAAGCATAAAATGGCTAATAATATGAGATAGATTGATAATAATAAGAGGAATAAGTATAGTAATTGTCGTTCTATCGATCATATGTGCATAATATGGTGATTATATGAGTTAGGATTGATAACAGTGAGTGTAATAAGTATAGTAATTGTCGTTCTGTCGATCACATAAGCATAATATGGCTAGTAATCTGAGTTAGATTGATAATAATAAGAGTAATAAGTGTAGTAAATGTCGTGCTATCGATCATATCTGCATAATATGGTTAATAATATGAGTTAGATTCATAATAATAAGAGTAATGAGTATAGTAATTGTCGTTCTATCGATCATATAAGCATAATATGGTTAATAATAAGAGTTAGATTGATAATTATAAGAGTAATAAGTATAGTAATTGTCGTTCTATCGATCATATAAGCATAATATGGCTAATAATAAGAGTTAGATTGACAATAATAAGAGTAATAAGTATAGTAATTGTCGTTCTATCGATCATATTTGCATAATATGGTTAATAATATGAGTTAGATTGATAATAATAAGAGTAATAAGTATAGTAATTGTAGTTCTATCGATCATATAAGCATAATATGGTTAATCATATGAGTTAGATTGACAATAGTGAGTGTAATAAGTATAGTAATTGTAGTTCTATTGCTCATATAAGCAAAATATGGTTAATAATATGAGTTAGATTGATAATAATAAGAGTAATAGGTATAGTAATTGTCGATCTACCGATCATATAAGCATAATATGGCTAATAGTATGAGTTAGGTTGATAATAATAAGAGTAATAAGTATAGTATTTGTCGTTCTATCGATCATATTTGCATATTACGGTTACTAATATGAGTTAGATTGATAACAGTGAGTGTAATAAGCATAGTAATTGTCGTTCTGTCGATCATATAAGCATAATATGGCTAATAATATGAGTTAGATTGATAATAATAAGAGTAATAAGTATAGTAATTGTCGTTCTATCGATTATATTAGCATAATATGGCCAATAATATGAGTTAGATAGATAATAATAAGAATAATAAGTATAGTATTTGTCGTTCTATCGACCATATAAGCATAATGTGGATAATAATATGAGTCAGATTGATAATAATAAGAGTTATAAGTATAGTAATTGCCGTTCTATCGATCATATAAGCATAATATGGCTAATAATATGAGTTAGATTGATAATAATAAGAGTAATGAGTATAGTAATTGTAGTTCTATCGATCATATCTGCATAATATGGTTAATAATATGAGTTAGATTGATAAAAATAAGAGTAATGAGTATAGTAACAGTAGTCCTATCGATCATATCTGCATAATATGGTTAATAATATGAGTTAGATTGATAATAATAAGAGCAATAAGTATAGTAATTGTAGTTCTGTCGATCCTATAGGCATAATATGGCTAATAATATGAGTTAGATTGATAATAATAAGAGTAATAAGTATAGTAATTGTCGTCCTATCGATCATATCTGCATAATATGGTTAATCATATGAGTTAGATTGATAATAATAAGAGTAATGAGTAGAGTAATTGTCGTTCTATCGATCATATAAGCATAATATGGCTAATAATATGAGTTAGATTGATAATAATAAGAGAAATGAGTATAGTAATTGTCGTTCTATTGATCATATTTGCATAAGGTGGTTAATCATATGAGTTAGATTGATAATAGTGAGTGTAATATGTACAGTAATTGTCGTTCTATCGATCATATAAGCATAATATGCCTAATAATATGAGTTAGATTGGTAATAACAAGAGTTATAAGTATGGTAATTGTCGTTCTATCGATCATATAACCATAATATGGCTAATAATATGAGTTAGATTGATAATAATAAGACTAGTAGGTATAGTAATTGTAGTTCTGCCGATCCTATAGGCATAATATGGCTAATAATATGAGTTAGATTGATAATAATAAGAGTAATAAGTATAGTAATTGTCGTCCTATCGATCATATCTGCATAATATGGTTAATCATATGAGTTAGATTGATAATAATAAGAGTAATGAGTAGAGTAATTGTCGTTCTATCGATCATATAAGCATAATATGGCTAATAATATGAGTTAGATTGATAATAATAAGAGAAATGAGTATAGTAATTGTCGTTCTATTGATCATATTTGCATAATGTGGTTAATCATATGAGTTAGATTGATAATAGTGAGTGTAATAAGTATAGTAATTGTAGTTCTATTGCTCATATAAGCAAAATATGGTTAATAATATGAGTTAGATTGATAATAATAAGAGTAATAGGTATAGTAATTGTCGATCTACCGATCATATAAGCATAATATGGCTAATAATATGAGTTAGGTTGATAATAATAAGAGTAATAAGTATAGTAATTGTCGTTCTATCGATCATATTTGCATATTACGGTTACTAATATGAGTTAGATTGATAACAGTGAGTGTAATAAGCATAGTAATTGTCGTTCTGTCGATCATATAAGCATAATATGGCTAATAATATGAGTTAGATTGATAATAATAAGAGTAATAAGTATAGTAATTGTCGTTCTATCGATTATATTAGCATAATATGGCCAATAATATGAGTTAGATAGATAATAATAAGAATAATAAGTATAGTATTTGTCGTTCTATCGACCATATAAGCATAATGTGGATAATAATATGAGTTAGATTGATAATAATAAGAGTTATAAGTATAGTAATTGCCGCTCTATCGATCATATAAGCATAATATGGGTAATAATATCAGTTAGATTGATAATAATAAGAGTAATGAGTATAGTAATTGTAGTTCTATCGATCATATCTGCATAATATGGTTAATAATATGAGTTAGATTGATAAAAATAAGAGTAATGAGTATAGTAACAGTAGTCCTATCGATCATATCTGCATAATATGGTTAATAATATGAGTTAGATTGATAATAATAAGAGCAATAAGTATAGTAATTGTAGTTCTGTCGATCCTATAGGCATAATATGGCTAATAATATGAGTTAGATTGATAATAATAAGAGTAATAAGTATAGTAATTGTCGTCCTATCGATCATATCTGCATAATATGGTTAATCATATGAGTTAGATTGATAATAATAAGAGTAATGAGTAGAGTAATTGTCGTTCTATCGATCATATAAGCATAATATGGCTAATAATATGAGTTAGATTGATAATAATAAGAGAAATGAGTATAGTAATTGTCGTTCTATTGATCATATTTGCATAAGGTGGTTAATCATATGAGTTAGATTGATAATAGTGAGTGTAATATGTACAGTAATTGTCGTTCTATCGATCATATAAGCATAATATGCCTAATAATATGAGTTAGATTGGTAATAACAAGAGTTATAAGTATGGTAATTGTCGTTCTATCGATCATATAACCATAATATGGCTAATAATATGAGTTAGATTGATAATAATAAGACTAGTAGGTATAGTAATTGTAGTTCTGTCGATCCTATAGGCATAATATGGCTAATAATATGAGTTAGATTGATAATAATAAGAGTAATAAGTATAGTAATTGTCGTCCTATCGATCATATAAGTATAATATGGCTAATAATATGAGTTAGATTGATAATAATAAGAGAAATGAGTATAGTAATTGTCGTTCTATTGATCATATTTGCATAATGTGGTTAATCATATGAGTTAGATTGATAATAGTGAGTGTAATAAGTATAGTAATTGTAGTTCTATTGCTCATATAAGCAAAATATGGTTAATAATATGAGTTAGATTGATAATAATAAGAGTAATAGGTATAGTAATTGTCGATCTACCGATCATATAAGCATAATATGGCTAATAATATGAGTTAGGCTGATAATAATAAGAGTAATAAGTATAGTAATTGTCGTTCTATCGATCATATTTGCATATTACGGTTACTAATATGAGTTAGATTGATAACAGTGAGTGTAATAAGCATAGTAATTGTCGTTCTGTCGATCATATAAGCATAATATGGCTAATAATATGAGTTAGATTGATAATAATAAGAGTAATAAGTATAGTAATTGTCGTTCTATCGATTATATTAGCATAATATGGCCAATAATATGAGTTAGATAGATAATAATAAGAATAATAAGTATAGTATTTGTCGTTCTATCGACCATATAAGCATAATGTGGATAATAATATGAGTTAGATTGATAATAATAAGAGTTATAAGTATAGTAATTGCCGCTCTATCGATCATATAAGCATAATATGGGTAATAATATCAGTTAGATTGATAATAATAAGAGTAATGAGTATAGTAATTGTAGTTCTATCGATCATATCTGCATAATATGGTTAATAATATGAGTTAGATTGATAAAAATAAGAGTAATGAGTATAGTAACAGTAGTCCTATCGATCATATCTGCATAATATGGTTAATAATATGAGTTAGATTGATAATAATAAGAGCAATAAGTATAGTAATTGTAGTTCTGTCGATCCTATAGGCATAATATGGCTAATAATATGAGTTAGATTGATAAAAATAAGAGTAATGAGTATAGTAACAGTAGTCCTATCGATCATATCTGCATAATATGGTTAATAGTATGAGTTAGATTGATAATAATAAGAGCAATAAGTATAGTAACTGTAGTTCTGTCGATCCTATAGGCATAATATGGCTAATAATATGAGTTAGATTGATAATAATAAGAGTAATAAGTATAGTAATTGTCGTCCTATCGATCATATCTGCATAATATGGTTAACAGTATGAGTTAGATTGATAATAGTGAGTGTAATAAGTATAGTAATTGTCGTTCTATCGATCATATTAGCATAATATGGCCAATAATATGGGTTAGATTGATAATAATAAGAGTAGTGTGTATAGTAATTGTCGTTCTATCGATCATATAAGCATAAAATGGCTAATAATATGAGATAGATTGATAATAATAAGAGTAATGAGTATAGTAATTGTCGTTCTATCGATCATATAAGCATAATATGGCTAATAATATGAGTTAGGTTGATAATAATAAGAGTAATGAGTATACTAATTGTAGTTCTATCGATCATATCTGCATAATATGGTTAATAATATGAGTTAGATTGATAACAATAAGAGTAATAAGTATAGTAAATGTCGTGCAATCGATCATATCTGCATAATGTGGTTAATAATATGAGTTAGATTCATAATAATAAGAGGAATAAGTATAGTAATTGTCGTTCTATCGATCATATGTGCATAATATGGTGATTATATGAGTTAGGATTGATAACAGTGAGTGTAATAAGTATAGTAATTGTCGTTCTGTCGATCACATAAGCATAATATGGCTAGTAATCTGAGTTAGATTGATAATAATAAGAGTAATAAGTGTAGTAAATGTCGTGCTATCGATCATATCTGCATAATATGGTTAATAATATGAGTTAGATTCATAATAATAAGAGTAATGAGTATAGTAATTGTCGTTCTATCGATCATATAAGCATAATATGGTTAATAATAAGAGTTAGATTGATAATTATAAGAGTAATAAGTATAGTAATTGTCGTTCTATCGATCATATAAGCATAATATGGCTAATAATAAGAGTTAGATTGACAATAATAAGAGTAATAAGTATAGTAATTGTCGTTCTATCGATCATATTTGCATAATATGGTTAACAGTATGAGTTAGATTGATAATAGTGAGTGTAATAAGTATAGTAATTGTCGTTCTATCGATCATATTAGCATAATATGGCCAATAATATGGGTTAGATTGATAATAATAAGAGTAGTGTGTATAGTAATTGTCGTTCTATCGATCATATAAGCATAATATGGCTAATAATATGAGTTAGATTGATAATAATAAGAGTAATGAGTATAGTAATTGTCGTTCTATCGATCATATAAGCATAATATGGCTAATAATATGAGTTAGGTTGATAATAATAAGAGTAATGAGTATACTAATTGTAGTTCTATCGATCATATCTGCATAATATGGTTAATAATATGAGTTAGATTGATAACAATAAGAGTAATAAGTATAGTAAATGTCGTGCAATCGATCATATCTGCATAATATGGTTAATAATATGCGTTAGATTCATAATAATAAGAGGAATAAGTATAGTAATTGTCGTTCTATCGATCATATGTGCATAATATGGTGATTATATGAGTTAGATTGATAACAGTGAGTGTAATAAGTATAGTAATAGTCGTTCTGTCGATCACATAAGCATAATATGGCTAGTAATCTGAGTTAGATTGATAATAATAAGAGTAATAAGTGTAGTAAATGTCGTGCTATCGATCATATAAGCATAATATGGCTAATAATATGAGTTAGGTTGATAATTATAAGAGTAATAAGTATAGTAATTGTCGTTCTATCGATCATATTTGCATAATATAGTTAACAGTATGAGTTAGATTGATAATAGCGAGTGTAATAAGTATAGTAATTGTCGTTCTATCGATCATATTAGCATAATATGGCTCATAATATGGGTTAGATTGATAATAATAAGAGTAATGAGTATAGTAATTGTAGTTCTATCGATCTTATCTGCATAATATGGTTAATAATATGAGTTAGATTGATAATAATAAGAGTAATAAGTATAGTAATTGTAGTTCTATCGATCATATAAGCATAATATGGTTAATCATATGAGTTAGATTGATAATAATAAGAGCAATAAGTATAGTAACTGTAGTTCTGTCGATCCTGTAGGCATAATATGGCTAATAATATGAGTTAGATTGATAATAATAAGAGTAATAAGTATAGTAATTGTCGTTCTATCGATCATATAAGCATAATATGGCTAATAATAAGAGTTAGATTGATAATAATAAGAGTAGTGTGTATAGTAATTGTCGTTCTATCGATCATATAAGCATAATATGGCTAATAATATGAGTTAGATTGATAATAATAAGAGTAATGAGTATAGTAATTGTCGTTCTATTGATCATATAAGCATAATATGGCTAATAATATGAGTTAGGTTGATAAAAATAAGAATCATAAGTATAGTAATTGTCGTTCTATCGATCATATAAGCATAATATGGCTAATAATAACAGTTAGATTGATAATAATAAGAGTAATAAGTATAGTAATTGTCGTTCTATCGATCATATTTGCATAATATGGTTAACAGTATGAGTTAGATTGATAATAGTGAGTGTAATAAGTATAGTAATTGTCGTTCTATCGATCATATTAGCATAATATGGCCAATAATATGGGTTAGATTGATAATAATAAGAGTAGTGTGTATAGTAATTGTCGTTCTATCGATCATATAAGCATAATATGGCTAATAATATGAGTTAGATTGATAATAATAAGAGTAATGAGTATAGTAATTGTCGTTCTATTGATCATATAAACATAATATGGCTAATAATATGAGTTAGGTTGATAAAAATAAGAGTAATAAGTATAGTAATTGTCGTTCTATCGATCATATTTGCATAATATAGTTAACAGTATGAGTTAGATTGATAATAGCGAGTGTAATAAGTATAGTAATTGTCGTTCTATCGATCATATTAGCATAATATGGCTCATAATATGGGTTAGATTGATAATGATAAGAGTAATGAGTATAGTAATTGTAGTTCTATCGATCTTATCTGCATAATATGGTTAATAATATGAGTTAGATTGATAATAATAAGAGTAATAAGTATAGTAATTGTAGTTCTATCGATCATATAAGCATAATATGGTTAATCATATGAGTTAGATTGATAATAATAAGAGCAATAAGTATAGTAACTGTAGTTCTGTCGATCCTGTAGGCATAATATGGCTAATAATATGAGTTAGATTGATAATAATAAGAGTAATAAGTATAGTAATTGTCGTTCTATCGATCATATAAGCATAATATGGCTAATAATAAGAGTTAGATTGATAATAATAAGAGTAGTGTGTATAGTAATTGTCGTTCTATCGATCATATAAGCATAATATGGCTAATAATATGAGTTAGATTGATAATAATAAGAGTAATGAGTATAGTAATTGTCGTTCTATTGATCATATAAGCATAATATGGCTAATAATATGAGTTAGGTTGATAAAAATAAGAATCATAAGTATAGTAATTGTCGTTCTATCGATCATATAAGCATAATATGGCTAATAATAAGAGTTAGATTGATAATAATAAGAGTAATAAGTATAGTAATTGTCGTTCTATCGATCATATTTGCATAATATGGTTAACAGTATGAGTTAGATTGATAATAGTGAGTGTAATAAGTATAGTAATTGTCGTTCTATCGATCATATTAGCATAATATGGCCAATAATATGGGTTAGATTGATAATAATAAGAGTAGTGTGTATAGTAATTGTCGTTCTATCGATCATATAAGCATAATATGGCTAATAATATGAGTTAGATTGATAATAATAAGAGTAATGAGTATAGTAATTGTCGTTCTATTGATCATATAAACATAATATGGCTAATAATATGAGTTAGGTTGATAAAAATAAGAGTAATAAGTATAGTAATTGTCGTTCTATCGATCATATTTGCATAATATAGTTAACAGTATGAGTTAGATTGATAATAGCGAGTGTAATAAGTATAGTAATTGTCGTTTTATCGATCATATTAACATAATATGGCTCATAATATGGGTTAGATTGATACTAATAAGAGTAATGAGTATAGTAATTGTAGTTCTATCGATCTTATCTGCATAATATGGTTAATAATATGAGTTAGATTGATAATAATAAGAGAAATGAGTATAGTAATTGTCGTTCTATTGATCATATTTGCATAAGGTGGTTAATCATATGAGTTAGATTGATAACAGTGAGGGTAATAAGTATAGTAATTGTAGTTCTATTGCTCATATAAGTAAAATATGGTTAATAATATGAGTTAGATTGATAATAATAAGAGTAATAGGTATAGTAATTGTCGATCTACCGATCATATAAGCATAATATGGCTAATAATATGAGTTAGGTTGATAATAATAAGAGTAGTAAGTATAGTAATTGTCGTTCTATCGATCATATTTGCATATTACGGTTACTAATATGAGTTAGATTGATAACAGTGAGTGTAATAAGCATAGTAATTGTCGTTCTGTCGATCATATAAGCATAATATGGCTAATAATATGAGTTAGATTGATAATAATAAGAGTAATAAGTATAGTAATTGTCGTTCTATCGATTATATTAGCATAATATGGCCAATAATATGAGTTAGATAGATAATAATAAGAATAATAAGTATAGTATTTGTCGTTCTATCGACCATATAAGCATAATGTGGATAATAATATGAGTTAGATTGATAATAATAAGAGTTATAAGTATAGTAATTGCCGCTCTATCGATCATATAAGCATAATATGGGTAATAATATCAGTTAGATTGATAATAATAAGAGTAATGAGTATAGTAATTGTAGTTCTATCGATCATATCTGCATAATATGGTTAATAATATGAGTTAGATTGATAAAAATAAGAGTAATGAGTATAGTAACAGTAGTCCTATCGATCATATCTGCATAATATGGTTAATAATATGAGTTAGATTGATAATAATAAGAGCAATAAGTATAGTAATTGTAGTTCTGTCGATCCTATAGGCATAATATGGCTAATAATATGAGTTAGATTGATAAAAATAAGAGTAATGAGTATAGTAACAGTAGTCCTATCGATCATATCTGCATAATATGGTTAATAGTATGAGTTAGATTGATAATAATAAGAGCAATAAGTATAGTAACTGTAGTTCTGTCGATCCTATAGGCATAATATGGCTAATAATATGAGTTAGATTGATAAAAATAAGAGTAATGAGTATAGTAACAGTAGTCCTATCGATCATATCTGCATAATATGGTTAATAGTATGAGTTAGATTGATAATAATAAGAGCAATAAGTATAGTAACTGTAGTTCTGTCGATCCTATAGGCATAATATGGCTAATAATATGAGTTAGATTGATAATAATAAGAGTAATAAGTATAGTAATTGTCGTCCTATCGATCATATCTGCATAATATGGTTAATCATATGAGTTAGATTGATAATAATAAGAGTAATGAGTAGAGTTATTGTCGTTCTATCGATCATATAAGCATAATATGGCTAATAATATGAGTTAGATTGATAATAATAAGAGTAGTGAGTATAGTAATTGTAGTTCTATCGATCATATCTGCATAATATGGTTAATAATATGAGTTAGATTGATAATAATAAGATTAATAAGTATAGTAATTGTCGTTCTATCGACCATATAAGCATAATGTGGTTAATAATATGAGTTAGATTGATAGTGTTAAGAGTAATAAGTACAGTAAATGTCGTGCTGTCGATCATATCTGCATAATATGGTTAATCATATGAGTTAGATTGATAATAGTGAGTGTAATATGTACAGTAATTGTCGTTCTATCGATCATATAAGCATAATATGCCTAATAATATGAGTTAGATTGGTAATAACAAGAGTTATAAGTATGGTAATTGTCGTTCTATCGATCATATAACCATAATATGGCTAATAATATGAGTTAGATTGATAATAATAAGACTAGTAGGTATAGTAATTGTAGTTCTGTCGATCCTATAGGCATAATATGGCTAATAATATGAGTTAGATTGATAATAATAAGAGTAATAAGTATAGTAATTGTCGTCCTATCGATCATATCTGCATAATATGGTTAACAGTATGAGTTAGATTGATAATAGTGAGTGTAATAAGTATAGTAATTGTCGTTCTATCGATCATATTAGCATAATATGGCCAATAATATGGGTTAGATTGATAATAATAAGAGTAGTGTGTATAGTAATTGTCGTTCTATCGATCATATAAGCATAAAATGGCTAATAATATGAGATAGATTGATAATAATAAGAGTAATGAGTATAGTAATTGTCGTTCTATCGATCATATAAGCATAATATGGCTAATAATATGAGTTAGGTTGATAATAATAAGAGTAATGAGTATACTAATTGTAGTTCTATCGATCATATCTGCATAATATGGTTAATAATATGAGTTAGATTGATAACAATAAGAGTAATAAGTATAGTAAATGTCGTGCAATCGATCATATCTGCATAATATGGTTAATAATATGAGTTAGATTCATAATAATAAGAGGAATAAGTATAGTAATTGTCGTTCTATCGATCATATGTGCATAATATGGTGATTATATGAGTTAGGATTGATAACAGTGAGTGTAATAAGTATAGTAATTGTCGTTCTGTCGATCACATAAGCATAATATGGCTAGTAATCTGAGTTAGATTGATAATAATAAGAGTAATAAGTGTAGTAAATGTCGTGCTATCGATCATATCTGCATAATATGGTTAATAATATGAGTTAGATTCATAATAATAAGAGTAATGAGTATAGTAATTGTCGTTCTATCGATCATATAAGCATAATATGGTTAATAATAAGAGTTAGATTGATAATTATAAGAGTAATAAGTATAGTAATTGTCGTTCTATCGATCATATAAGCATAATATGGCTAATAATAAGAGTTAGATTGACAATAATAAGAGTAATAAGTATAGTAATTGTCGTTCTATCGATCATATTTGCATAATATGGTTAACAGTATGAGTTAGATTGATAATAGTGAGTGTAATAAGTATAGTAATTGTCGTTCTATCGATCATATTAGCATAATATGGCCAATAATATGGGTTAGATTGATAATAATAAGAGTAGTGTGTATAGTAATTGTCGTTCTATCGATCATATAAGCATAATATGGCTAATAATATGAGTTAGATTGATAATAATAAGAGTAATGAGTATAGTAATTGTCGTTCTATCGATCATATGAGCATAATATGGCTAATAATATGAGTTAGGTTGATAATAATAAGAGTAATGAGTATACTAATTGTAGTTCTATCGATCATATCTGCATAATATGGTTAATAATATGAGTTAGATTGATAACAATAAGAGTAATAAGTATAGTAAATGTCGTGCAATCGATCATATCTGCATAATATGGTTAATAATATGCGTTAGATTCATAATAATAAGAGGAATAAGTATAGTAATTGTCGTTCTATCGATCATATGTGCATAATATGGTGATTATATGAGTTAGATTGATAACAGTGAGTGTAATAAGTATAGTAATTGTCGTTCTGTCGATCACATAAGCATAATATGGCTAGTAATCTGAGTTAGATTGATAATAATAAGAGTAATAAGTGTAGTAAATGTCGTGCTATCGATCATATAAGCATAATATGGCTAATAATATGAGTTAGATTGATAATAATAAGAGTAATGAGTATAGTAATTGTCGTTCTATCGATCATATAAGCATAATATGGCTAATAATATGAGTTAGGTTGATAATAATAAGAGTAATGAGTATACTAATTGTAGTTCTATCGATCATATCTGCATAATATGGTTAATAATATGAGTTAGATTGATAACAATAAGAGTAATAAGTATAGTAAATGTCGTGCAATCGATCATATCTGCATAATATGGTTAATAATATGCGTTAGATTCATAATAATAAGAGGAATAAGTATAGTAATTGTCGTTCTATCGATCATATGTGCATAATATGGTGATTATATGAGTTAGATTGATAACAGTGAGTGTAATAAGTATAGTAATTGTCGTTCTGTCGATCACATAAGCATAATATGGCTAGTAATCTGAGTTAGATTGATAATAATAAGAGTAATAAGTGTAGTAAATGTCGTGCTATCGATCATATAAGCATAATATGGCTAATAATATGAGTTAGGTTGATAATTATAAGAGTAATAAGTATAGTAATTGTCGTTCTATCGATCATATTTGCATAATATAGTTAACAGTATGAGTTAGATTGATAATAGCGAGTGTAATAAGTATAGTAATTGTCGTTCTATCGATCATATTAGCATAATATGGCTCATAATATGGGTTAGATTGATAATAATAAGAGTAATGAGTATAGTAATTGTAGTTCTATCGATCTTATCTGCATAATATGGTTAATAATATGAGTTAGATTGATAATAATAAGAGTAATAAGTATAGTAATTGTAGTTCTATCGATCATATAAGCATAATATGGTTAATCATATGAGTTAGATTGATAATATTGAGTGTAATAAGTATAGTAATTGTAGTTCTATTGCTCATATAAGCAAAATAGGGTTAATAATATGAATTAGATTGATAATAATAAGAGTAATAGGTATAGTAATTGTCGATCTACCGATCATATAAGCATAATATGGCTAATAATATGAGTTAGGTTGATAATAATAAGAGTAATAAGTATAGTAATTGTCGTTCTATCGATCATATTTGCATATTACGGTTACTAATATGAGTTAGATTGATAACAGTGAGTGTAATAAGCATAGTAATTGTCGTTCTGTCGATCATATAAGCATAATATGGCTAATAATCTGAGTTAGATTGATAATAATAAGAGGAATAAGTATAGTAATTGTCGTTCTATCGATTATATTAGCATAATATGGCCAATAATATGAGTTAGAAAGATAATAATAAGAATAATAAGTATAGTATTTGTCGTTCTATCGACCATATAAGCATAATGTGGATAATAATATGAGTTAGATTGATAATAATAAGAGTTATAAGTATAGTAATTGCCGTTCTATCGATCATATAAGCATAATATGGCTAATAATATGAGTTAGATTGATAATAATAAGAGTAATAAGTATAGTAATTGTCGTTCTATCGATCATATTTGCATAATATGGTTAACAGTATGAGTTAGATTGATAATAGTGAGTGTAATAAGTATAGTAATTGTCGTTCTATCGATCATATTAGCATAATATGGCCAATAATATGGGTTAGATTGATAATAATAAGAGTAGTGTGTATAGTAATTGTCGTTCTATCGATCATATAAGCATAATATGGCTAATAATATGAGTTAGATTGATAATAATAAGAGTAATGAGTATAGTAATTGTCGTTCTATTGATCATATAAGCATAATATGGCTAATAATATGAGTTAGGTTGATAAAAATAAGAATCATAAGTATAGTAATTGTCGTTCTATCGATCATATAAGCATAATATGGCTAATAATATGAGTTAGGTTGATAATTATAAGAGTAATAAGTATAGTAATTGTCGTTCTATCGATCATGTTTGCATAATATAGTTAACAGTATGGGTTAGATTGATAATAGCGAGTGTAATAAGTATAGTAATTGTCGTTTTATCGATCATATTAGCATAATATGGCTCATAATATGGGTTAGATTGATACTAATAAGAGTAATGAGTATAGTAATTGTAGTTCTATCGATCTTATCTGCATAATATGGTTAATAATATGAGTTAGATTGATAATAATAAGAGTAATAAGTATAGTAATTGTAGTTCTATCGATCATATAAGCATAATATGGTTAATCATATGAGTTAGATTGATAATAGTGAGTGTAATAAGTATAGTAATTGTAGTTCTATTGCTCATATAAGCAAAATATGGTTAATAATATGAGTTAGATTGATAATAATAAGAGTAATAGGTATAGTAATTGTCGATCTACCGATCATATAAGCATAATATGGCTAATAGTATGAGTTAGGTTGATAATAATAAGAGTAATAAGTATAGTAATTGTCGTTCTATCGATCATATTTGCATATTACGGTTACTAATATGAGTTAGATTGATAACAGTGAGTGTAATAAGCATAGTAATTGTCGTTCTGTCGATCATATAAGCATAATGTGGCTAATAATATGAGTTAGATTGATAATAATAAGAGTAATAAGTATAGTAATTGTCGTTCTATCGATTATATTAGCATAATATGGCCAATAATATGAGTTAGATAGATAATAATAAGAATAATAAGTATAGTATTTGTCGTTCTATCGACCATATAAGCATAATGTGGATAATAATATGAGTTAGATTGATAATAATAAGAGATATAAGTATAGTAATTGCCGTTCTATCGATCATATAAGCATAATATGGCTAATAATATGAGTTAGATTGATAATAATAAGAGTAATGAGTATAGTAATTGTAGTTCTATCGATCATATCTGCATAATATGGTTAATAATATGAGTTAGATTGATAAAAATAAGAGTAATGAGTATAGTAACAGTAGTCCTATCGATCATATCTGCATAATATGGTTAATAATATGAGTTAGATTGATAATAATAAGAGCAATAAGTATAGTAATTGTAGTTCTGTCGATCCTATAGGCATAATATGGCTAATAATATGAGTTAGATTGATAATAATAAGAGTAATAAGTATAGTAATTGTCGTCCTATCGATCATATCTGCATAATATGGTTAATCATATGAGTTAGATTGATAATAATAAGAGTAATGAGTAGAGTAATTGTCGTTCTATCGATCATATAAGCATAATATGGCTAATAATATGAGTTAGATTGATAATAATAAGAGTAGTGAGTATAGTAATTGTAGTTCTATCGATCATATCTGCATAATATGGTTAATAATATGAGTTAGATTGATAATAATAAGACTAATAAGTATAGTAATT
Source organism: Megachile rotundata (assembly GCF_050947335.1). Classification (NCBI taxonomy): domain Eukaryota; kingdom Metazoa; phylum Arthropoda; class Insecta; order Hymenoptera; family Megachilidae; genus Megachile; species Megachile rotundata. The sequence goes on from NW_027473406.1 coordinate 239,375, forward strand.
GTCGTTCTATCGACCATATAAGCATAATGTGGTTAATAATATGAGTTAGATTGATAGTGTTAAGAGTAATAAGTACAGTAAATGTCGTGCTGTCGATCATATCTGCATAATATGGTTAATCATATGAGTTAGATTGATAATAGTGAGTGTAATATGTACAGTAATTGTCGTTCTATCGATCATATAAGCATAATATGCCTAATAATATGAGTTAGATTGGTAATAACAAGAGTTATAAGTATGGTAATTGTCGTTCTATCGATCATATAACCATAATATGGCTAATAATATGAGTTAGATTGATAATAATAAGACTAGTAAGTATAGTAATTGTCGTTCTATCGATCATATAAGCATAATATGGCTAATAATATGAGTTAGATTGATAATAATAAGAGAAATAAGTATAGTAATTGTCGTCCTATCGATCATATAAGCATAATATGGCTAATAATATGAGTTAGATTGACAATAATAAGAGTAATGAGTATAGTAATTGTCGTTCTATCGATCATATAAGCATAATACGGCTAATAATATGAGTTAGACTGATAATAATAAGAGTAATGAGTATACTAATTGTAGTTCTATCGATCATATCTGCATAATATGGTTAATGATATGAGTTAGATTGATAACAATAAGAGTAATAAGTATAGTAAATGTCGTGCTGTCGATCATATCTGCATAATATGGTTAATCATATGAGTTAGATTGATAATAGTGAGTGTAATATGTACAGTAATTGTCGTTCTATCGATCATATAAGCATAATATGCCTAATAATATGAGTTAGATTGGTAATAACAAGAGTCATAAGTATGGTAATTGTCGTTCTATCGATCATATAACCATAATATGGCTAATAATATGAGTTAGATTGATAATAATAAGACTAGTAAGTATAGTAATTGTCGTTCTATCGATCATATAAGCATAATATGGCTAATAATAAGAGTTAGATTGATAATAATAAGAGTAGTGTGTATAGTAATTGTCGTTCTATCGATCATATAAGCATAAAATGGCTAATAATATGAGATAGATTGATAATAATAAGAGTAATGAGTATAGTAATTGTCGTTCTATCGATCATATACGCATAATATGGTTAATAATATGAGTTAGATTCATAATAATAAGAGTAATGAGTATAGTGATTGTCGTTCTATCGATCATATAAGCATAATATGGCTAATAATAAGAGTTAGATTGATAATTATAAGAGTAATAAGTATAGTAATTGTCGTTCTATCGATCATATTTGCATAATATGGTTAACAGTATGAGTTAGATTGATAATAATAAGAGTAATGAGTATAGTAATTGTCGTTCTATTGATCATATAAGCATAATATGGCTAATAATATGAGTTAGGTTGATAAAAATAAGAATCATAAGTATAGTAATTGTCGTTCTATCGATCATATAAGCATAATATGGCTAATAATATGAGTTAGGTTGATAATTATAAGAGTAATAAGTATAGTAATTGTCGTTCTATCGATCATATAAGCATAATATGGCTAATAATAAGAGTTAGATTGATAATAATAAGAGTAATAAGTATAGTAATTGTCGTTCTAACGATCATATTTGCATAAACTGGTTAACAGTATGAGTTAGATTGATAATAGTGAGTGTAATATGTATAGTAATTGTCGTTCTATCGATCATATTAGCATAATATGGCCAATAATATGGGTTAGATTGATAATAATAAGAGTAGTGTGTATAGTAATTGTCGTTCTATCGATCATATAAGCATAATATGGCTAATAATATGAATTAGATTGATAATAATAAGAGTAATGAGTATAGTAATTGTCGTTCTATTGATCATATAAGCATAATATGGCTAATAATATGAGTTAGGTTGATAAAAATAAGAATCATAAGTATAGTAATTGTCGTTCTATCGATCATATAAGCATAATATGGCTAATAATATGAGTTAGGTTGATAATTATAAGAGTAATAAGTATAGTAATTGTCGTTCTATCGATCATATTTGCATAATATAGTTAACAGTATGAGTTAGATTGATAATAGCGAGTGTAATAAGTATAGTAATTGTCGTTTTATCGATCATATTAGCATAATATGGCTCATAATATGGGTTAGATTGATAATAATAAGAGTAATGAGTATACTAATTGTAGTTCTATCGATCATATCTGCATAATATGGTTAATAATATGAGTTAGATTGATAACAATAAGAGTAATAAGTATAGTAAATGTCGTGCTGTCGATCATATCTGCATAATATGGTTAATCATATGAGTTAGATTGATAATAGTGAGTGTAATATGTACAGTAATTGTCGTTCTATCGATCATATAAGCATAATATGGCTAATAATATGAGTAAGATTGATAATAATAAGAGAAGTGAGTATAGTCATTGTCGTTCGATCGATCATATAAGCATAATATGGCTAATGATATGAGTTAGATTGATAATAATAAGAGTAATAGGTATAGTAATTATCGTTCTACCGATCATATAAGCATAATATGGCAAATAATATGAGTTAGATTGATAATAATAAGAGAAATAAGTATAGTAATTGTCGTCCTATCGATCATATAAGCATAATATGGCTAATAATATGAGTTAGATTGATAATAATAAGAGTAATGAGTATAGTAATTGTCGTTCTATCGATCATATAAGCATAATATGGCTAATAATATGAGTTAGATTGATAATAATAAGAGTAATGAGTATACTAATTGTAGTTCTATCGATCATATCTGCATAATATGGTTAATAATATGAGTTAGATTGATAACAATAAGAGTAATAAGTATAGTAAATGTCGTGCTGTCGATCATATCTGCATAATATGGTTAATCATATGAGTTAGATTGATAATAGTGAGTGTAATATGTACAGTAATTGTCGTTCTATCGATCATATAAGCATAATATGCCTAATAATATGAGTTAGATTGGTAATAACAAGAGTTATAAGTATGGTAATTGTCGTTCTATCGATCATATAACCATAATATGGCTAATAATGTGAGTTAGATTGATAATAATAAGACTAGTAAGTATAGTAATTGTCGTTCTATCGATCATATAAGCATAATATGGCTAATAATAAGAGTTAGATTGATAATAATAAGAGTAGTGTGTATAGTAATTGTCGTTCTATCGATCATATAAGCATAAAATGGCTAATAATATGAGATAGATTGATAATAATAAGAGTAATGAGTATAGTAATTGTCGTTCTATCAATCATATAAGCATAATATGGCTAATAATATGAGTTAGGTTGATAATAATAAGAGTAATGAGTATACTAATTGTAGTTCTATCGATCATATCTGCATAATATGGTTAATAATATGAGTTAGATTGATAACAATAAGAGTAATAAGTATAGTAAATGTCGTGCAATCGATCATATCTGCATAATATGGTTAATAATATGAGTTAGATTCATAATAATAAGAGGAATAAGTATAGTAATTGTCGTTCTATCGATCATATGTGCATAATATGGTGATTATATGAGTTAGATTGATAACAGTGAGTGTAATAAGTATAGTAATTGTCGTTCTGTCGATCACATAAGCATAATATGGCTAGTAATCTGAGTTAGATTGATAATAATAAGAGTAATAAGTGTAGTAAATGTCGTGCTATCGATCATATCTGCATAATATGGTTAATAATATGAGTTAGATTCATAATAATAAGAGTAATGAGTATAGTAATTGTCGTTCTATCGATCATATAAGCATAATATGGCTAATAATAAGAGTTAGATTGATAATTATAAGAGTACTAAGTATAGTAATTGTCGTTCTATCGATCATATAAGCATAATATGGCTAATAATAAGAGTTAGATTGATAATAATAAGAGTAATAAGTATAGTAATTGTCGTTCTATCGATCATATTTGCATAATATGGTTAACAGTATGAGTTAGATTGATAATAGTGAGTGTAATAAGTATAGTAATTGTCGTTCTATCGATCATATTAGCATAATATGGCCAATAATATGGGTTAGATTGATAATAATAAGAGTAGTGTGTATAGTAATTGTCGTTCTATCGATCATATAAGCATAATATGGCTAATAATATGAGTTAGATTGATAATAATAAGAGTAATGAGTATAGTAATTGTCGTTCTATTGATCATATAAGCATAATATGGCTAATAATATGAGTTAGGTTGATAAAAATAAGAATCATAAGTATAGTAATTGTCGTTCTATCGATCATATAAGCATAACATGGCTAATAATATGAGTTAGGTTGATAATTATAAGAGTAATAAGTATAGTAATTGTCGTTCTATCGATCATATTTGCATAATATAGTTAACAGTATGAGTTAGATTGATAATAGCGAGTGTAATAAGTATAGTAATTGTCGTTCTATCGATCATATAAGCATAATATGGCTAATAATAAGAGTTAGATTGACAATAATAAGAGTAATAAGTATAGTAATTGTCGTTCTATCGATCATATTTGCATAATATGGTTAGCAGTATGAGTTAGATTGATAATAGTGAGTGTAATAAGTATAGTAATTGTCGTTCTATCGATCATATTAGCATAATATGGCCAATAATATGGGTTAGATTGATAATAATAAGAGTAGTGGGTATAGTAATTGTCGTTCTATCGATCATATAAGCATAATATGGCTAATAATATGAGTTAGATTGATAATAATAAGAGTAATGAGTATAGTAATTGTCGTTCTATTGATCATATAAGCATAATATGGCTAATAATATGAGTTAGGTTGATAAAAATAAGAATCATAAGTATAGTAATTGTCGTTCTATCGATCATATAAGCATAATATGGCTAATAATATGAGTTAGGTTGATAATTATAAGAGTAATAAGTATAGTAATTGTCGTTCTATCGATCATATCTGCATAATATAGTTAACAGTATGAGTTAGATTGATAATAGCGAGTGTAATAAGTATAGTAATTGTCGTTTTATCGATCATATTAGCATAATATGGCTCATAATATGGGTTAGATTGATAATAATAAGAGTAATGAGTATAGTAATTGTAGTTCTATCGATCTTATCTGCATAATATGGTTAATTATATGAGTTAGATTGATAATAATAAGAGTAATAAGTATAGTAATTGTAGTACTATCGATCATATAAGCATAATATGGTTAATCATATGAGTTAGATTTATAATAGTGAGTGTAATAAGTATAGTAATTGTAGTTCTATTGCTCATATAAGCAAAATAGGGTTAATAATATGAGTTAGATTGATAATAATAAGAGTAATAGGTATAGTAATTGTCGATCTACCGATCATATAAGCATAATATGGCTAATAATATGAGTTAGGTTGATAATAATAAGAGTAATAAGTATAGTAATTGTCGTTCTATCGATCATATTTGCATAATATGGTTAGCAGTATGAGTTAGATTGATAATAGTGAGTGTAATAAGTATAGTAATTGTCGTTCTATCGATCATATTAGCATAATATGGCCAATAATATGGGTTAGATTGATAATAATAAGAGTAGTGTGTATAGTAATTGTCGTTCTATCGATCATATAAGCATAATATGGCTAATAATATGAGTTAGATTGATAATAATAAGAGTAATGAGTATAGTAATTGTCGTTCTATTGATCATATAAGCATAATATGGCTAATAATATGAGTTATGTTGATAAAAATAAGAATCATAAGTATAGTAATTGTCGTTCTATCGATCATATAAGCATAATATGGCTAATAATATGAGTTAGGTTGATAATTATAAGAGTAATAAGTATAGTAATTGTCGTTCTATCGATCATATAAGCATAATATGGCTAATAATAAGAGTTAGATTGATAATAATAAGAGTAATAAGTATAGTAATTGTCGTTCTATCGATCATATTTGCATAATATGGTTAACAGTATGAGTTAGATTGATAATAGTGAGTGTAATAAGTATAGTAATTGTCGTTCTATCGATCATATTAGCATAATATGGCCAATAATATGGGTTAGATTGATAATAATAAGAGTAGTGGGTATAGTAATTGTCGTTCTATCGATCATATAAGCATAATATGGCTAATAATATGAGTTAGATTGATAATAATAAGAGTAATGAGTATAGTAATTGTCGTTCTATTGATCATATAAGCATAATATGGCTAATAATATGAGTTAGGTTGATAAAAATAAGAATCATAAGTATAGTAATTGTCGTTCTATCGATCATATAAGCATAATATGGCTAATAATATGAGTTAGGTTGATAATTGTAAGAGTAATAAGTATAGTAATTGTCGTTCTATCGATCATATCTGCATAATATAGTTAACAGTATGAGTTAGATTGATAATAGCGAGTGTAATAAGTATAGTAATTGTCGTTTTATCGATCATATTAGCATAATATGGCTCATAATATGGGTTAGATTGATAATAATAAGAGTAATGAGTATAGTAATTGTAGTTCTATCGATCATATAAGCATAATATGGTTAATCATATGAGTTAGATTTATAATAGTGAGTGTAATAAGTATAGTAATTGTAGTTCTATTGCTCATATAAGCAAAATAGGGTTAATAATATGAGTTAGATTGATAATAATAAGAGTAATAGGTATAGTAATTGTCGATCTACCGATCATATAAGCATAATATGGCTAATAATATGAGTTAGATTGATAATAATAAGAGTAATAAGTATAGTAATTGTCGTTCTATCGATCATATTTGCATATTACGGTTACTAATATGAGTTAGATTGATAACAGTGAGTGTAATAAGCATAGTAATTGTCGTTCTGTCGATCATATAAGCATAATATGGCTAATAATCTGAGTTAGATTGATAATAATAAGAGTAATAAGTATAGTAATTGTCGTTCTATCGATTATATTAGCATAATATGGCCAATAATATGAGTTAGATAGATAATAATAAGAATAATAAGTATAGTATTTGTCGTTCTATCGACCATATAAGCATAATGTGGATAATAATATGAGTTAGATTGATAATAATAAGAGTTATAAGTATAGTAATTGCCGTTCTATCGATCATATAAGCATAATATGGCTCATAATATGAGTTAGATTGATAATAATAAGAGTAATGAGTATAGTAATTGTAGTTCTATCGATCATATCTGCATAATATGGTTAATAATATGAGTTAGATTGATAATAATAAGAGAAATGAGTATAGTAATTGTCGTTCTATTGATCATATTTGCATAATGTGGTTAATCATATGAGTTAGATTGATAATAGTGAGTGTAATAAGTATAGTAATTGTAGTTCTATTGCTCATATAAGCAAAATATGGTTAATAATATGAGTTAGATTGATAATAATAAGAGTAATAGGTATAGTAATTGTCGATCTACCGATCATATAAGCATAATATGGCTAATAATATGAGTTAGGTTGATAATAATAAGAGTAATAAGTATAGTAATTGTCGTTATCGATCATATTTGCATAATATGGTTAATAATATGAGTTAGATTGATAAAAATGAGAGTAATGAGTATAGTAACAGTAGTCCTATCGATCATATCTGCATAATATGGTTAATAATATGAGTTAGATTGATAATAATAAGAGCAATAAGTATAGTAATTGTAGTTCTGTCGATCCTATAGGCATAATATGGCTAATAATATGAGTTAGATTGATAAAAATAAGAGTAATGAGTATAGTAATTGTCGTTCTATTGATCATATAAGCATAATATGGCTAATAATATGAGTTAGGTTGATAAAAATAAGAATCATAAGTATAGTAATTGTCGTTCTATCGATCATATAAGCATAATATGGCTAATAATATGAGTTAGGTTGATAATTATAAGAGTAATAAGTATAGTAATTGTCGTTCTATCGATCATATTTGCATAATATAGTTAACAGTATGAGTTAGATTGATAATAATAAGAGTAGTGTGTATAGTAATTGTCGTTCTATCGATCATATAAGCATAATATGGCTAATAATATGAGTTAGGTTGATAATAATAAGAGTAATGAGTATACTAATTGTAGTTCTATCGATCATATCTGCATAATATGGTTAATAATATGAGTTAGATTGATAACAATAAGAGTAATAAGTATAGTAAATGTCGTGCTATCGATCATATCTGCATAATATGGTTAATAATATGAGTTAGATTCATAATAATAAGAGGAATAAGTATAGTAATTGTCGTTCTATCGATCATATGTGCATAATATGGTGATTATATGAGTTAGATTGATAACAGTGAGTGTAATAAGTATAGTAATTGTCGTTCTGTCGATCACATAAGCATAATATGGCTAGTAATCTGAGTTAGATTGATAATAATAAGAGTAATAAGTGTAGTAAATGTCGTGCTATCGATCATATCTGCATAATATGGTTAATAATATGAGTTAGATTCATAATAATAAGAGAAATGAGTATAGTAATTGTCTTTCTATCGATCATATAAGCATAATATGGCTAATAATATGAGTTAGATTGATAATAGTGAGTGTAATAAGTATAGTAATTGTCGTTCTATCGATCATATTAGCATAATATGGCTTATAATATGAGTTAGGCTGATAATAATAAGAGTAATGAGTATAGTAATTGTCGTTCTATCGATCATATTTGCATAATGTGGTTAATGATATGAGTTAGATTGATAACAGTGTGTGTAATAAGTATAGTAATTGTCTTTCTATCGATCATATAAGCATAATATGGTTAATAATGTGAGTTAAACTGATAATAGTGAGTGTAATAAGTATAATAATTGTAGTTCTATCGATCATATAAGCATAATATGTTTAATAACATGAGTTAGATTGATGATAATAAGAGTAATAAGTATAGTAATTGTCGTTCTATCGATCATATTTGCATAATATGGTTAACAGTATGAGTTAGATTGATAATAGTGAGTGTAATAAGTATAGTAATTGTCGTTCTATCGATCATATTAGCATAATATGGCCAATAATATGGGTTAGATTGATAATAATAAGAGTAGTGTGTATAGTAATTGTCGTTCTATCGATCATATTTGCATAATATGGTTAACAGTATGAGTTAGATTGATAATAGTGAGTGTAATAAGTATAGTAATTGTCGTTCTATCGATCATATTAGCATAATATGGCCAATAATATGGGTTACATTGATAATAATAAGAGTAGTGTGTATAGTAATTGTCGTTCTATCGATCATATAAGCATAATATGGCTAATAATATGAGTTAGATTGATAATAATAAGAGTAATGAGTATAGTAATTGTCGTTCTATTGATCATATAAGCATAATATGGCTAATAATATGAGTTAGGTTGATAAAAATAAGAATCATAAGTATAGTAATTGTCGTTCTATCGATCATATAAGCATAATATGGCTAATAATATGAGTTAGGTTGATAATTATAAGAGTAATAAGTATAGTAATTGTCGTTCTATCGATCATATCTGCATAATATAGTTAACAGTATGAGTTAGATTGATAATAGCGAGTGTAATAAGTATAGTAATTGTCGTTTTATCGATCATATTAGCATAATATGGCTCATAATATGGGTTAGATTGATAATAATAAGAGTAATGAGTATAGTAATTGTAGTTCTATCGATCTTATCTGCATAATATGGTTAATAATATGAGTTAGATTGATAATAATAAGAGTAATAAGTATAGTAATTGTAGTTCTATCGATCATATAAGCATAATATGGTTAATCATATGAGTTAGATTTATAATAGTGAGTGTAATAAGTATAGTAATTGTAGTTCTATTGCTCATATAAGCAAAATAGGGTTAATAATATGAGTTAGATTGATAATAATAAGAGTAATAGGTATAGTAATTGTCGATCTACCGATCATATAAGCATAATATGGCTAATAATATGAGTTAGGTTGATAATAATAAGAGTAATAAGTATAGTAATTGTCGTTCTATCGATCATATTTGCATATTACGGTTACTAATATGAGTTAGATTGATAACAGTGAGTGTAATAAGCATAGTAATTGTCGTTCTGTCGATCATATAAGCATAATATGGCTAATAATCTGAGTTAGATTGATAATAATAAGAGTAATAAGTATAGTAATTGTCGTTCTATCGATTATATTAGCATAATATGGCCAATAATATGAGTTAGATAGATAATAATAAGAATAATAAGTATAGTATTTGTCGTTCTATCGACCATATAAGCATAATGTGGATAATAATATGAGTTAGATTGATAATAATAAGAGTTATAAGTATAGTAATTGCCGTTCTATCGATCATATAAGCATAATATGGCTAATAATATCAGTTAGATTGATAATAATAAGAGTAATGAGTATAGTAATTGTAGTTCTATCGATCATATCTGCATAATATGGTTAATAATATGAGTTAGATTGATAAAAATAAGAGTAATGAGTATAGTAACAGTAGTCCTATCGATCATATCTGCATAATATGGTTAATAATATGAGTTAGATTGATAATAATAAGAGCAATAAGTATAGTAATTGTAGTTCTGTCGATCCTATAGGCATAATATGGCTAATAATATGAGTTAGATTGATAAAAATAAGAGTAATGAGTATAGTAATTGTCGTTCTATTGATCATATAAGCATAATATGGCTAATAATATGAGTTAGGTTGATAAAAATAAGAATCATAAGTATAGTAATTGTCGTTCTATCGATCATATAAGCATAATATGGCTAATAATATGAGTTAGGTTGATAATTATAAGAGTAATAAGTATAGTAATTGTCGTTCTATCGATCATATTTGCATAATATAGTTAACAGTATGAGTTAGATTGATAATAATAAGAGTAGTGTGTATAGTAATTGTCGTTCTATCGATCATATAAGCATAAAATGGCTAATAATATGAGATAGATTGATAATAATAAGAGTAATGAATATAGTAATTGTCGTTCTATCGATCATATAAGCATAATATGGCTAATAATATGAGTTAGGTTGATAATAATAAGAGTAATGAGTATACTAATTGTAGTTCTATCGATCATATCTGCATAATATGGTTAATAATATGAGTTAGATTGATAACAATAAGAGTAATAAGTATAGTAAATGTCGTGCTATCGATCATATCTGCATAATATGGTTAATAATATGAGTTAGATTCATAATAATAAGAGGAATAAGTATAGTAATTGTCGTTCTATCGATCATATGTGCATAATATGGTGATTATATGAGTTAGATTGATAACAGTGAGTGTAATAAGTATAGTAATTGTCGTTCTGTCGATCACATAAGCATAATATGGCTAGTAATCTGAGTTAGATTGATAATAATAAGAGTAATAAGTGTAGTAAATGTCGTGCTATCGATCATATCTGCATAATATGGTTAATAATATGAGTTAGATTCATAATAATAAGAGTAATGAGTATAGTAATTGTCGTTCTTTCGATCATATAAGCATAATATGGCTAATAATATGAGTTAGATTGATAATAATAAGAGAAATGAGTATAGTAATTGTCTTTCTATCGATCATATCTGCATAGTATGGTTAATAATATGAGTTAGATTGATAATAGTGAGTGTAATAAGTATAGTAATTGTCGTTCTATCGATCATATTAGCATAATATGGCTTATAATATGAGTTAGGCTGATAATAATAAGAGTAATGAGTATAGTAATTGTCGTTCTATCGATCATATTTGCATAATGTGGTTAATGATATGAGTTAGATTGATAACAGTGAGTGTAATAAGTATAGTAATTGTCTTTCTATCGATCATATAAGCATAATATGGTTAATAATGTGAGTTAAACTGATAATAGTGAGTGTAATAAGTATAATAATTGTAGTTCTATCGATCATATAAGCATAATATGTTTAATAACATGAGTTAGATTGATGATAATAAGAGTAATAAGTATAGTAATTGTCGTTCTATCGATCATATAAGCATAATATGGCTAATAATAAGAGTTAGATTGATAATTATAAGAGTAATAAGTATAGTAATTGTCGTTCTATCGATCATATAAGCATAATATGGCTAATAATAAGAGTTAGATTGATAATAATAAGAGTAATAAGTATAGTAATTGTCGTTCTATCGATCATATTTGCATAATATGGTTAACAGTATGAGTTAGATTGATAATAGTGAGTGTAATAAGTATAGTAATTGTCGTTCTATCGATCATATTAGCATAATATGGCCAATAATATGGGTTAGATTGATAATAATAAGAGTAGTGTGTATAGTAATTGTCGTTCTATCGATCATATAAGCATAATATGGCTAATAATAAGAGTTAGATTGATAATAATAAGAGTAATAAGTATAGTAATTGTCGTTCTATTGATCATATTTGCATAATATGGTTAACAGTATGAGTTAGATTGATAATAGTGAGTGTAATAAGTATAGTAATTGTCGTTCTATCGATCATATTAGCATAATATGGCCAATAATATGGGTTAGATTGATAATAATAAGAGTAGTGTGTATAGTAATTGTCGTTCTATCGATCATATAAGCATAATATGGCTAATAATATGAGTTAGATTGATAATAATAAGAGAAATGAGTATAGTAATTGTCTTTCTATCGATCATATCTGCATAATATGGTTAATAATATGAGTTAGATTGATAATAGTGAGTGTAATAAGTATAGTAATTGTCGTTCTATCGATCATATTAGCATAATATGGCTTATAATATGAGTTAGGCTGATAATAATAAGAGTAATGAGTATAGTAATTGTCGTTCTATCGATCATATTTGCATAATGTGGTTAATGATATGAGTTAGATTGATAATAGTGAGTGTAATAAGTATAGTAATTGTCTTTCTATCGATCATATAAGCATAATATGGTTAATAATGTGAGTTAAACTGATAATAGTGAGTGTAATAAGTATAATAATTGTAGTTCTATGGATCATATAAGCATAATATGTTTAATAACATGAGTTAGATTGATGATAATAAGAGTAATAAGTATAGTAATTGTCGTTCTATCGATCATATAAGCATAATATGGCTAATAATAAGAGTTAGATTGATAATTATAAGAGTAATAAGTATAGTAATTGTCGTTCTATCGATCATATAAGCATAATATGGCTAATAATAAGAGTTAGATTGATAATAATAAGAGTAATAAGTATAGTAATTGTCGTTCTATCGATCATATTTGCATAATATGGTTAACAGTATGAGTTAGATTGATAATAGTGAGTGTAATAAGTATAGTAATTGTCGTTCTATCGACCATATTAGCATAATATGGCCAATAATATGGGTTAGATTGATAATAATAAGAGTAGTGTGTATAGTAATTGTCGTTCTATCGATCATATAAGCATAATATGGCTAATAATATGAGTTAGATTGATAATAATAAGAGTAATGAGTATAGTAATTGTCGTTCTATTGATCATATAAGCATAATATGGCTAATAATATGAGTTAGGTTGATAAAAATAAGAATCATAAGTATAGTAATTGTCGTTCTATCGATCATATAAGCATAATATGGCTAATAATAAGAGTTAGATTGACAATAATAAGAGTAATAAGTATAGTAATTGTCGTTCTATCGATCATATTTGCATAATATGGTTAACAGTATGAGTTAGATTGATAATAGTGAGTGTAATAAGTATAGTAATTGTCGTTCTATCGATCATATTAGCATAATATGGCCAATAATATGGGTTAGATTGATAATAATAAGTGTAGTGTGTATAGTAATTGTAGTTCTATTGCTCATATAAGCAAAATATGGTTAATAATATGAGTTAGATTGATAATAATAAGAGTAATAGGTATAGTAATTGTCGATCTACCGATCATATAAGCATAATATGGCTAATAATATGAGTTAGGTTGATAATAATAAGAGTAATAAGTATAGTAATTGTCGTTCTATCGATCATATTTGCATATTACGGTTACTAATATGAGTTAGATTGATAACAGTGAGTGTAATAAGCATAGTAATTGTCGTTCTGTCGATCATATAAGCATAATATGGCTAATAATATGAGTTAGATTGATAATAATAAGAGTAATAAGTATAGTAATTGGCGTTCTATCGATTATATTAGCATAATATGGCCAATAATATGAGTTAGATAGATAATAATAAGAATAATAAGTATAGTATTTGTCGTTCTATCGACCATATAAGCATAATGTGGATAATAATATGAGTTAGATTGATAATAATAAGAGTTATAAGTATAGTAATTGCCGCTCTATCGATCATATAAGCATAATATGGGTAATAATATCAGTTAGATTGATAATAATAAGAGTAATGAGTATAGTAATTGTAGTTCTATCGATCATATCTGCATAATATGGTTAATAATATGAGTTAGATTGATAAAAATAAGAGTAATGAGTATAGTAACAGTAGTCCTATCGATCATATCTGCATAATATGGTTAATAATATGAGTTAGATTGATAATAATAAGAGCAATAAGTATAGTAATTGTAGTTCTGTCGATCCTATAGGCATAATATGGCTAATAATATGAGTTAGATTGATAATAATAAGAGTAATAAGTATAGTAATTGTCGTTCTATCGATTATATTAGCATAATATGGCCAATAATATGAGTTAGATAGATAATAATAAGAATAATAAGTATAGTATTTGTCGTTCTATCGAGCATATAAGCATAATGTGGATAATAATGTGAGTTAGATTGATAATAATACGAGTTATAAGTATAGTAGTTGCCGTTCTATCGATCATATAAGCATAATATGGCTAATAATATGAGTTAGATTGATAATAATAAGAGTAATGAGTATAGTAATTGTAGTTCTATCGATCATATCTGCATAATATGGTTAATAATATGAGTTAGATTGATAAAAATAAGAGTAATGAGTATAGTAACAGTAGTCCTATCGATCATATCTGCATAATATGGTTAATAATATGAGTTAGATTGATAATAATAAGAGCAATAAGTATAGTAATTGTAGTTCTGTCGATCCTATAGGCCTAATATGGCTAATAATATGAGTTAGATTGATAATAATAAGAGTAATAAGTATAGTAATTGTCGTCCTATCGATCATATCTGCATAATATGGTTAATCATATGAGTTAGATTGATAATAATAAGAGTAATGAGTAGAGTAATTGTCGTTCTATCGATCATATAAGCATAATATGGCTAATAATATGAGTTAGATTGATAATAATAAGAGTAGTGAGTATAGTAATTGTAGTTCTATCGATCATATCTGCATAATATGGTTAATAATATGAGTTAGATTGATAATAATAAGACTAATAAGTATAGTAATTGTCGTTCTATCGACCATATAAGCATAATGTGGTTAATAATATGAGTTAGATTGATAGTGTTAAGAGTAATAAGTACAGTAAATGTCGTGCTGTCGATCATATCTGCATAATACGGTTAATCATATGAGTTAGATTGATAATAGTGAGTGTAATATGTACAGTAATTGTCGTTCTATCGATCATATAAGCATAATATGCCTAATAATATGAGTTAGATTCTTAATAACAAGAGTTATAAGTATGGTAATTGTCGTTCTATCGATCATATAACCATAATATGGCTAATAATATGAGTTAGATTGATAATAATAAGAGAAGTGAGTATAGTCATTGTCGTTCGATCGATCATATAAGCATAATATGGCTAATGATATGAGTTAGATTGATAATAATAAGAGTAATAGGTATAGTAATTGTCGTTCTATCAATCATATAAGCATAATATGGCTAATAATATGAGTTAGGTTGATAATAATAAGAGTAATGAGTATAGTAATTGTAGTTCTATCGATCATATCTGCATAATATGGTTAATAATATGAGTTAGATTGATAATAATAAGAGTAATAAGTATAGTAATTGTAGTTCTATCGATCATATAAGCATAATATGGCTAATAATATGAGTTAGATTGATAATAATAAGAGTAATAAGTATAGTAATTGTCGTCCTATCGATCATATCTGCATAATATGGTTAATAATATGAGTTAGATTCATAATAATAAGAGTAATAAGTATAGTAATTGTCGTTCTATCGATCACATAAGCATAATATGGCTAATAATATGAGTTAGGTTGATAATAATAAGAGTAATGATTATAGTAATTGTCGTTCTATCGTTCATATAAGCATAATATCGCTAATAATATGAGTTAGGCTGATAATAATAAGAGTAATGAGTATAGTAATTGTCGTTCTATCGATCGTATTTGCATAATATGGTTAATAATATGAGTTAGATTGATAACAGTGAGTGTAATAAGTATAGTAATTGTCGTTCTGTCGATCATATAAGCATAATATAGCTAATAATATGAGTTAGATCGATAATAATAAGAGTAATATGTGTAGCAAATGTCGTGCTATCGATCATATCCGCATAACATGTTTAATAATATGAGTTAGATTGATAATAGTGAGTGTAATGGGTATAGTAATTGTCGTTCTATCGATCATATTAGTATAATATGGTTAATAATATGAGTTAGATTGACAATAATAAGAGAAGTGAGTATAGTCATTGTCGTTCGATCGATCATATAAGCATAATATGGCTAATAATATGAGTAAGATTGATAATAATAAGAGAAGTGAGTATAGTCATTGTCGTTCGATCGATCATATAAGCATAATATGGCTAATGATATGAGTTAGATTGATAATAATAAGAGTAGTAGGTATAGTAATTGTCGATCTACCGATCATATAAGCATAATATGGCTAATGATATGAGTTAGGTTGATAATAATAAGAGTAATAAGTATAGTAATTGTCGTTCTATCGATCATATTTGCATATTACGGTTACTAATATGAGTTAGATTGATAACAGTGAGTGTAATAAGCATAGTAATTGTCGTTCTGTCGATCATATAAGCATAATATGGCTAATAATATGAGTTAGATTGATAATAATAAGAGTAATAAGTATAGTAATTGTCGTTCTATCGATTATATTAGCATAATATGGCCAATAATATGAGTTAGATAGATAATAATAAGAATAATAAGTATAGTATTTGTCGTTCTATCGACCATATAAGCATAATGTGGATAATAATATGAGTTAGATTGATAATAATAAGAGTTATAAGTATAGTAATTGCCGTTCTATCGATCATATATGCATAATATGGCTAATAATATCAGTTAGATTGATAATAATAAGAGTAATGAGTATAGTAATTGTAGTTCTATCGATCATATCTGCATAATATGGTTAATAATATGAGTTAGATTGATAAAAATAAGAGTAATGAGTATAGTAACAGTAGTCCTATCGATCATATCTGCATAATATGGTTAATAATATGAGTTAGATTGATAATAATAAGAGCAATAAGTATAGTAATTGTAGTTCTGTCGATCCTATAGGCCTAATATGGCTAATAATATGAGTTAGATTGATAATAATAAGAGTAATAAGTATAGTAATTGTCGTCCTATCGATCATATCTGCATAATATGGTTAATCATATGAGTTAGATTGATAATAATAAGAGTAGTGAGTATAGTAATTGTAGTTCTATCGATCATATCTGCATAATATGGTTAATAATATGAGTTAGATTGATAATAATAAGACTAATAAGTATAGTAATTGTCGTTCTATCGACCATATAAGCATAATGTGGTTAATAATATGAGTTAGATTGATAGTGTTAAGAGTAATAAGTACAGTAAATGTCGTGCTGTCGATCATATCTGCATAATATGGTTAATCATATGAGTTAGATTGATAATAGTGAGTGTAATATGTACAGTAATTATCGTTCTATCGATCATATAAGCATAATATGCCTAATAATATGAGTTAGATTGGTAATAACAAGAGTTATAAGTATGGTAATTGTCGTTCTATCGATCATATAACCATAATATGGCTAATAATATGAGTTAGATTGATAATAATAAGACTAGTAAGTATAGTAATTGTCGTTCTATCGATGATATAAGCATAATATGGCTAATAATAAGAGTTAGATTGATAATAATAAGAGTAGTGTGTATAGTAATTGTCGTTCTATCGATCATATAAGCATAAAATGGCTAGTAATATGAGATAGATTGATAATAATAAGAGTAATGAGTATAGTAATTGTCGTTCTATCGATCATATAAGCATAATATGGCTAATAATATGAGTTAGGTTGATAATAATAAGAGTAATGAGTATAGTAATTGTAGTTCTATCGATCATATCTGCATAATATGGTTAATAATATGAGTTAGATTGATAATAATAAGAGTAATAAGTATAGTAATTGTAGTTCTATCGATCATATAAGCATAATATGGCTAATAATATGAGTTAGATTGATAATAATAAGAGTAATAAGTATAGTAATTGTCGTCCTATCGATCATATCTGCATAATATGGTTAATAATATGAGTTAGATTCATAATAATAAGAGCAATAAGTATAGTAATTGTAGTTCTGTCGATCCCATAGGCATAATATGGCTAATAATATGAGTTAGATTGATAAAAATAAGAGTAATGAGTATAGTAACAGTCGTCCTATCGATCATATCTGCATAATATGGTTAATAGTATGAGTTAGATTGATAATAATAAGAGCAATAAGTATAGTAACTGTAGTTCTGTCGATCCTATAGGCATAATATGGCCTATAATATGAGTTAGATTGATAATAAGAAGAGTAATAAGTATAGTAATTGTCGTCCTATCGATCATATCTGCATAATATGGTTGATCATATGAGTTAGATTGATAATAATAAGAGTAATGAGTAGAGTAATTGTCGTTCTATCGATCATATAAGCATAATATGGCTAATAATATGAGTTAGATTGATAATAATAAGAGTAGTGAGTATAGTAATTGTTGTTCTATCGATCATATCTGCATAATATGGTTAATAATATGAGTTAGATTGATAATAATAAGACTAATAAGTATAGTAGTTGTCGTTCTATCGACCATATAAGCATAATGTGGTTAATAATATGAGTTAGATTGATAGTGTTAAGAGTAATAAGTACAGTAAATGTCGTGCTGTCGATCATATCTGCATAATATGGTTAATCATATGAGTTAGATTGATAATAGTGAGTGTAATATGTACAGTAATTGTCGTTCTATCGATCATATAAGCATAATATGCCTAATAATATGAGTTAGATTGGTAATAACAAGAGTTATAAGTATGGTAATTGTCGTTCTATCGATCATATAACCATAAAATGGCTAATAATATGAGTTAGATTGATAATAATAAGACTAGTAAGTATAGTAATTGTAGTTCTGTCGATCCTGTAGGCATAATATGGCTAATAATATGAGTTGGATTGATAATAATAAGAGTAATAAGTATAGTAATTGTCGTCCTATCGATCATATCTGCATAATATGGTTAATCATATGAGTTAGATTGATAATAATAAGAGTAATGAGTAGAGTAATTGTCGTTCTATCGATCATATAAGCATAATATGGCTAATAATATGAGTTAGATTGATAATAATAAGAGAAATGAGTATAGTAATTGTCGTTCTATTGATCATATTTGCATAATGTGGTTAATCATATGAGTTAGATTGATAATAGTGAGTGTAATAAGTATAGTAATTGTAGTTCTATTGCTCATATAAGCAAAATATGGTTAATAATATGAGTTAGATTGATAATAATAAGAGTAATAGGAATAGTAATTGTCGATCTACCGATCATATAAGCATAATATGGCTAATAATATGAGTTAGGTTGATAATAATAAGAGTAATAAGTATAGTAATTGTCGTTCTATCCATCATATTTGCATATTACGGTTACTAATATGAGTTAGATTGATAACAGTGAGTGTAATAAGCATAGTAATTGTCGTTCTGTCGACCATATAAGCATAATATGGCTAATAATATGAGTTAGATTGATAATAAAGGAGTAATAAGTATAGTAATTGTCGTTCTATCGATTATATTAGCATAATATGGCCAATAATATGAGTTAGATAGATAATAATAAGAATAATAAGTATAGTATTTGTCGTTCTATCGAGCATATAAGCATAATGTGGATAATAATATGAGTTAGATTGATAATAATAACAGTTATAAGTATAGTAATTGCCGTTCTATCGATCATATAAGCATAATATGGCTAATAATATGAGTTAGATTGATAATAATAAGAGTAATGAGTATAGTAATTGTAGTTCTATCGATCATATCTGCATAATATGGTTAATAATATGAGTTAGATTGATAAAAATAAGAGTAATGAGTATAGTAACAGTAGTCCTATCGATCATATCTGCATAATATGGTTAATAATATGAGTTAGATTGATAATAATAAGAGCAATAAGTATAGTAATTGTAGTTCTGTCGATCCTATAGGCATAATATGGCTAATAATATGAGTTAGATTGATAATAATAAGAGTAATAAGTATAGTAATTGTCGTCCTATCGATCATATCTGCATAATATGGTTAATCATATGAGTTAGATTGATAATAATAAGAGTAATGAGTAGAGTAATTGTCGTTCTATCGATCATATAAGCATAATATGGCTAATAATATGAGTTAGATTGATAATAATAAGAGAAATGAGTATAGTAATTGTCGTTCTATTGATCATATTTGCATAATGTGGTTAATCATATGAGTTAGATTGATAATAGTGAGTGTAATAAGTATAGTAATTGTAGTTCTATTGCTCATATAAGCAAAATATGGTTAATAATATGAGTGAGATTGATAATAATAAGAGTAATGAGTAGAGTAATTGTCGTTCTATCGATCATATAAGCATAATATGGCTAATAATATGAGTTAGATTGATAATAATAAGAGTAGTGAGTATAGTAATTGTAGTTCTATCGATCATATCTGCATAATATGGCTAATAATATGAGTTAGGTTGATAAAAATAAGAATCATAAGTATAGTAATTGTCGTTCTATCGATCATATAAGCATAATATGGCTAATAATATGAGTTAGGTTGATAAAAATAAGAATCATAAGTATAGTAATTGTCGTTCTATCGATCATATAAGCATAATATGGCTAATAATATGAGTTAGGTTGATAATTATAAGAGTAATAAGTATAGTAATTGTCGTTCTATCGATCATATTTGCATAATATAGTTAACAGTATGAGTTAGATTGATAATAATAAGAGTAGTGTCTATAGTAATTGTCGTTCTATCGATCATATAAGCATAATATGGCTAATAATATGAGTTAGATTGATAATAATAAGAGTAATGAGTATAGTAATTGTCGTTCTATTGATCATATAAGCATAATATGGCTAATAATATGAGTTAGGTTGATAAAAATAAGAATCATAAGTATAGTAATTGTCGTTCTATCGATCATATAAGCATAATATGGCTAATAATAAGAGTTAGATTGACAATAATAAGAGTAATAGGTATAGTAATTGTCGTTCTATCGATCATATTTGCATAATATGGTTAACAGTATGAGTTAGATTGATAATAGTGAGTGTAATAAGTATAGTAATTGTCGTTCTATCGATCATATTAGCATAATATGGCCAATAATATGGGTTAGATTGATAATAATAAGAGTAGTGTGTATAGTAATTGTAGTTCTATTGCTCATATAAGCAAAATATGGTTAATAATATGAGTTAGATTGATAATAATAAGAGTAATAGGTATAGTAATTGTCGATCTACCGATCATATAAGCATAATATGGCTAATAATATGAGTTAGGTTGATAATAATAAGAGTAATAAGTATAGTAATTGTCGTTCTATCGATCATATTTGCATATTACGGTTACTAATATGAGTTAGATTGATAACAGTGAGTGTAATAAGCATAGTAATTGTCGTTCTGTCGATCATATAAGCATAATATGGCTAATAATATGAGTTAGATTGATAATAATAAGAGTAATAAGTATAGTAATTGTCGTTCTATCGATTATATTAGCATAATATGGCCAATAATATGAGTTAGATAGATAATAATAAGAATAATAAGTATAGTATTTGTCGTTCTATCGACCATATAAGCATAATGTGGATAATAATATGAGTTAGATTGATAATAATAAGAGTTATAAGTATAGTAATTGCCGCTCTATCGATCATATAAGCATAATATGGGTAATAATATCAGTTAGATTGATAATAATAAGAGTAATGAGTATAGTAATTGTAGTTCTATCGATCATATCTGCATAATATGGTTAATAATATAAGTTAGATTGATAAAAATAAGAGTAATGAGTATAGTAACAGTAGTCCTATCGATCATATCTGCATAATATGGTTAATAATATGAGTTAGATTGATAATAATAAGAGCAATAAGTATAGTAATTGTAGTTCTGTCGATCCTATAGGCATAATATGGCTAATAATATGAGTTAGATTGATAATAATAAGAGTAATAAGTATAGTAATTGTCGTTCTATCGATTATATTAGCATAATATGGCCAATAATATGAGTTAGATAGATAATAATAAGAATAATAAGTATAGTATTTGTCGTTCTATCGAGCATATAAGCATAATGTGGATAATAATGTAAGTTAGATTGATAATAATACGAGTTATAAGTATAGTAGTTGCCGTTCTATCGATCATATAAGCATAATATGGCTAATAATATGAGTTAGATTGATAAAAATAAGAGTAATGAGTATAGTAACAGTAGTCCTATCGATCATATCTGCATAATATGGTTAATAATATGAGTTAGATTGATAATAATAAGAGCAATAAGTATAGTAATTGTAGTTCTGTCGATCCTATAGGCCTAATATGGCTAATAATATGAGTTAGATTGATAATAATAAGAGTAATAAGTATAGTAATTGTCGTCCTATCGATCATATCTGCATAATATGGTTAATCATATGAGTTAGATTGATAATAATAAGAGTAATGAGTAGAGTAATTGTCGTTCTATCGATCATATAAGCATAATATGGCTAATAATATGAGTTAGATTGATAATAATAAGAGTAGTGAGTATAGTAATTGTAGTTCTATCGATCATATCTGCATAATATGGTTAATAATATGAGTTAGATTGATAATAATAAGACTAATAAGTCTAGTAATTGTCGTTCTATCGACCATATAAGCATAATGTGGTTAATAATATGAGTTAGATTGATAGTGTTAAGAGTAATAAGTACAGTAAATGTCGTGCTGTCGATCATATCTGCATAATACGGTTAATCATATGAGTTAGATTGATAATAGTGAGTGTAATATGTACAGTAATTGTCGTTCTATCGATCATATAAGCATAATATGCCTAATAATATGAGTTAGATTCTTAATAACAAGAGTTATAAGTATGGTAATTGTCGTTCTATCGATCATATAACCATAATATGGCTAATAATATGAGTTAGATTGATAATAATAAGACTAGTAAGTATAGTAATTGTAGTTCTGTCGATCCTATAGGCATAATATGGCTAATAATATGAGTTAGATTGATAATAATAAGAGTAATAAGTATAGTAATTGTCGTCCTATCGATCATATCTGCATAATATGGTTAATCATATGAGTTAGATTGATAATAATAAGAGCAATGAGTAGAGTAATTGTCGTTCTATCGATCATATAAGCATAATATGGCTAATAATATGAGTAAGATTGATAATAATAAGAGAAGTGAGTATAGTCATTGTCGTTCGATCGATCATATAAGCATAATATGGCTAATGATATGAGTTAGATTGATAATAATAAGAGTAATAGGTATAGTAATTGTCGTTCTATCAATCATATAAGCATAATATGGCTAATAATATGAGTTAGGTTGATAATAATAAGAGTAATGAGTATAGTAATTGTAGTTCTATCGATCATATCTGCATAATATGGTTAATAATATGAGTTAGATTGATAATAATAAGAGTAATAAGTATAGTAATTGTAGTTCTATCGATCATATAAGCATAATATGGCTAATAATATGAGTTAGATTGATAATAATAAGAGTAATAAGTATAGTAATTGTCGTCCTATCGATCATATCTGCATAATATGGTTAATAATATGAGTTAGATTCATAATAATAAGAGTAATAAGTATAGTAATTGTCGTTCTATCGATCACATAAGCATAATATGGCTAATAATATGAGTTAGGTTGATAATAATAAGAGTAATGATTATAGTAATTGTCGTTCTATCGTTCATATAAGCATAATATCGCTAATAATATGAGTTAGGCTGATAATAATAAGAGTAATGAGTATAGTAATTGTCGTTCTATCGATCGTATTTGCATAATATGGTTAATAATATGAGTTAGATTGATAACAGTGAGTGTAATAAGTATAGTAATTGTCGTTCTGTCGATCATATAAGCATAATATAGCTAATAATATGAGTTAGATCGATAATAATAAGAGTAATATGTGTAGCAAATGTCGTGCTATCGATCATATCCGCATAACATGTTTAATAATATGAGTTAGATTGATAATAGTGAGTGTAATAGGTATAGTAATTGTCGTTCTATCGATCATATTAGTATAATATGGTTAATAATATGAGTTAGATTGACAATAATAAGAGAAGTGAGTATAGTCATTGTCGTTCGATCGATCATATAAGCATAATATGGCTAATAATATGAGTAAGATTGATAATAATAAGAGAAGTGAGTATAGTCATTGTCGTTCGATCGATCATATAAGCATAATATGGCTAATGATATGAGTTAGATTGATAATAATAAGAGTAGTAGGTATAGTAATTGTCGATCTACCGATCATATAAGCATAATATGGCTAATGATATGAGTTAGGTTGATAATAATAAGAGTAATAAGTATAGTAATTGTCGTTCTATCGATCATATTTGCATATTACGGTTACTAATATGAGTTAGATTGATAACAGTGAGTGTAATAAGCATAGTAATTGTCGTTCTGTCGATCATATAAGCATAATATGGCTAATAATATGAGTTAGATAGATAATAATAAGAATAATAAGTATAGTATTTGTCGTTCTATCGACCATATAAGCATAATGTGGATAATAATATGAGTTAGATTGATAATAATAAGAGTTATAAGTATAGTAATTGCCGTTCTATCGATCATATAAGCATAATATGGCTAATAATATCAGTTAGATTGATAATAATAAGAGTAATGAGTATAGTAATTGTAGTTCTATCGATCATATCTGCATAATATGGTTAATAATATGAGTTAGATTGATAAAAATAAGAGTAATGAGTATAGTAACAGTAGTCCTATCGATCATATCTGCATAATATGGTTAATAATATGAGTTAGATTGATAATAATAAGAGCAATAAGTATAGTAATTGTAGTTCTGTCGATCCTATAGGCCTAATATGGCTAATAATATGAGTTAGATTGATAATAATAAGAGTAATAAGTATAGTAATTGTCGTCCTATCGATCATATCTGCATAATATGGTTAATCATATGAGTTAGATTGATAATAATAAGAGTAATGAGTAGAGTAATTGTCGTTCTATCGATCATATAAGCATAATATGGCTAATAATATGAGTTAGATTGATAATAATAAGAGTAGTGAGTATAGTAATTGTAGTTCTATCGATCATATCTGCATAATATGGTTAATAATATGAGTTAGATTGATAATAATAAGACTAATAAGTATAGTAATTGTCGTTCTATCGACCATATAAGCATAATGTGGTTAATAATATGAGTTAGATTGATAGTGTTAAGAGTAATAAGTACAGTAAATGTCGTGCTGTCGATCATATCTGCATAATATGGTTAATCATATGAGTTAGATTGATAATAGTGAGTGTAATATGTACAGTAATTATCGTTCTATCGATCATATAAGCATAATATGCCTAATAATATGAGTTAGATTGGTAATAACAAGAGTTATAAGTATGGTAATTGTCGTTCTATCGATCATATAACCATAATATGGCTAATAATATGAGTTAGATTGATAATAATAAGACTAGTAAGTATAGTAATTGTCGTTCTATCGATGATATAAGCATAATATGGCTAATAATAAGAGTTAGATTGATAATAATAAGAGTAGTGTGTATAGTAATTGTCGTTCTATCGATCATATAAGCATAAAATGGCTAGTAATATGAGATAGATTGATAATAATAAGAGTAATGAGTATAGTAATTGTCGTTCTATCGATCATATAAGCATAATATGGCTAATAATATGAGTTAGGTTGATAATAATAAGAGTAATGAGTATAGTAATTGTAGTTCTATCGATCATATCTGCATAATATGGTTAATAATATGAGTTAGATTGATAATAATAAGAGTAATAAGTATAGTAATTGTCGTTCTATCGATGATATAAGCATAATATGGCTAATAATAAGAGTTAGATTGATAATAATAAGAGTAGTGTGTATAGTAATTGTCGTTCTATCGATCATATAAGCATAAAATGGCTAGTAATATGAGATAGATTGATAATAATAAGAGTAATGAGTATAGTAATTGTCGTTCTATCGATCATATAAGCATAATATGGCTAATAATATGAGTTAGGTTGATAATAATAAGAGTAATGAGTATAGTAATTGTAGTTCTATCGATCATATCTGCATAATATGGTTAATAATATGAGTTAGATTGATAATAATAAGAGCAATGAGTAGAGTAATTGTCGTTCTATCGATCATATAAGCATAATATGGCTAATAATATGAGTAAGATTGATAATAATAAGAGAAGTGAGTATAGTCATTGTCGTTCGATCGATCATATAAGCATAATATGGCTAATGATATGAGTTAGATTGATAATAATAAGAGTAATAGGTATAGTAATTGTCGTTCTATCAATCATATAAGCATAATATGGCTAATAATATGAGTTAGGTTGATAATAATAAGAGTAATGAGTATAGTAATTGTAGTTCTATCGATCATATCTGCATAATATGGTTAATAATATGAGTTAGATTGATAATAATAAGAGTAATAAGTATAGTAATTGTAGTTCTATCGATCATATAAGCATAATATGGCTAATAATATGAGTTAGATTGATAATAATAAGAGTAATAAGTATAGTAATTGTCGTCCTATCGATCATATCTGCATAATATGGTTAATAATATGAGTTAGATTCATAATAATAAGAGTAATAAGTATAGTAATTGTCGTTCTATCGATCACATAAGCATAATATGGCTAATAATATGAGTTAGGTTGATAATAATAAGAGTAATGATTATAGTAATTGTCGTTCTATCGTTCATATAAGCATAATATCGCTAATAATATGAGTTAGGCTGATAATAATAAGAGTAATGAGTATAGTAATTGTCGTTCTATCGATCGTATTTGCATAATATGGTTAATAATATGAGTTAGATTGATAACAGTGAGTGTAATAAGTATAGTAATTGTCGTTCTGTCGATCATATAAGCATAATATAGCTAATAATATGAGTTAGATCGATAATAATAAGAGTAATATGTGTAGCAAATGTCGTGCTATCGATCATATCCGCATAACATGTTTAATAATATGAGTTAGATTGATAATAGTGAGTGTAATAGGTATAGTAATTGTCGTTCTATCGATCATATTAGTATAATATGGTTAATAATATGAGTTAGATTGACAATAATAAGAGAAGTGAGTATAGTCATTGTCGTTCGATCGATCATATAAGCATAATATGGCTAATAATATGAGTAAGATTGATAATAATAAGAGAAGTGAGTATAGTCATTGTCGTTCGATCGATCATATAAGCATAATATGGCTAATGATATGAGTTAGATTGATAATAATAAGAGTAGTAGGTATAGTAATTGTCGATCTACCGATCATATAAGCATAATATGGCTAATGATATGAGTTAGGTTGATAATAATAAGAGTAATAAGTATAGTAATTGTCGTTCTATCGATCATATTTGCATATTACGGTTACTAATATGAGTTAGATTGATAACAGTGAGTGTAATAAGCATAGTAATTGTCGTTCTGTCGATCATATAAGCATAATATGGCTAATAATATGAGTTAGATTGATAATAATAAGAGTAATAAGTATAGTAATTGTCGTTCTATCGATTATATTAGCATAATATGGCCAATAATATGAGTTAGATAGATAATAATAAGAATAATAAGTATAGTATTTGTCGTTCTATCGACCATATAAGCATAATGTGGATAATAATATGAGTTAGATTGATAATAATAAGAGTTATAAGTATAGTAATTGCCGTTCTATCGATCATATAAGCATAATATGGCTAATAATATCAGTTAGATTGATAATAATAAGAGTAATGAGTATAGTAATTGTAGTTCTATCGATCATATCTGCATAATATGGTTAATAATATGAGTTAGATTGATAAAAATAAGAGTAATGAGTATAGTAACAGTAGTCCTATCGATCATATCTGCATAATATGGTTAATAATATGAGTTAGATTGATAATAATAAGAGCAATAAGTATAGTAATTGTAGTTCTGTCGATCCTATAGGCCTAATATGGCTAATAATATGAGTTAGATTGATAATAATAAGAGTAATAAGTATAGTAATTGTCGTCCTATCGATCATATCTGCATAATATGGTTAATCATATGAGTTAGATTGATAATAATAAGAGTAATGAGTAGAGTAATTGTAGTTCTATCGATCATATAAGCATAATATGGCTAATAATATGAGTTAGATTGATAATAATAAGAGTAGTGAGTATAGTAATTGTAGTTCTATCGATCATATCTGCATAATATGGTTAATAATATGAGTTAGATTGATAATAATAAGACTAATAAGTATAGTAATTGTCGTTCTATCGACCATATAAGCATAATGTGGTTAATAATATGAGTTAGATTGATAGTGTTAAGAGTAATAAGTACAGTAAATGTCGTGCTGTCGATCATATCTGCATAATATGGTTAATCATATGAGTTAGATTGATAATAGTGAGTGTAATATGTACAGTAATTATCGTTCTATCGATCATATAAGCATAATATGCCTAATAATATGAGTTAGATTGGTAATAACAAGAGTTATAAGTATGGTAATTGTCGTTCTATCGATCATATAACCATAATATGGCTAATAATATGAGTTAGATTGATAATAATAAGACTAGTAAGTATAGTAATTGTCGTTCTATCGATGATATAAGCATAATATGGCTAATAATAAGAGTTAGATTGATAATAATAAGAGTAGTGTGTATAGTAATTGTCGTTCTATCGATCATATAAGCATAAAATGGCTAGTAATATGAGATAGATTGATAATAATAAGAGTAATGAGTATAGTAATTGTCGTTCTATCGATCATATAAGCATAATATGGCTAATAATATGAGTTAGGTTGATAATAATAAGAGTAATGAGTATAGTAATTGTAGTTCTATCGATCATATCTGCATAATATGGTTAATAATATGAGTTAGATTGATAATAATAAGAGTAATAAGTATAGTAATTGTAGTTCTATCGATCATATAAGCATAATATGGCTAATAATATGAGTTAGATTGATAATAATAAGAGTAATAAGTATAGTAATTGTCGTCCTATCGATCATATCTGCATAATATGGTTAATAATATGAGTTAGATTCATAATAATAAGAGCAATAAGTATAGTAATTGTAGTTCTGTCGATCCCATAGGCATAATATGGCTAATAATATGAGTTAGATTGATAAAAATAAGAGTAATGAGTATAGTAACAGTCGTCCTATCGATCATATCTGCATAATATGGTTAATAGTATGAGTTAGATTGATAATAATAAGAGCAATAAGTATAGTAACTGTAGTTCTGTCGATCCTATAGGCATAATATGGCCTATAATATGAGTTAGATTGATAATAATAAGAGTAATAAGTATAGTAATTGTCGTCCTATCGATCATATCTGCATAATATGGTTAATCATATGAGTTAGATTGATAATAATAAGAGTAATGAGTAGAGTAATTGTCGTTCTATCGATCATATAAGCATAATATGGCTAATAATATGAGTTAGATTGATAATAATAAGAGTAGTGAGTATAGTAATTGTAGTTCTATCGATCATATCTGCATAATATGGTTAATAATATGAGTTAGATTGATAATAATAAGACTAATAAGTATAGTAGTTGTCGTTCTATCGACCATATAAGCATAATGTGGTTAATAATATGAGTTAGATTGATAGTGTTAAGAGTAATAAGTACAGTAAATGTCGTGCTGTCGATCATATCTGCATAATATGGTTAATCATATGAGTTAGATTGATAATAGTGAGTGTAATATGTACAGTAATTGTCGTTCTATCGATCATATAAGCATAATATGCCTAATAATATGAGTTAGATTGGTAATAACAAGAGTTATAAGTATGGTAATTGTCGTTCTATCGATCATATAACCATAAAATGGCTAATAATATGAGTTAGATTGATAATAATAAGACTAGTAAGTATAGTAATTGTAGTTCTGTCGATCCTATAGGCATAATATGGCTAATAATATGAGTTGGATTGATAATAATAAGAGTAATAAGTATAGTAATTGTCGTCCTATCGATCATATCTGCATAATATGGTTAATCATATGAGTTAGATTGATAATAATAAGAGTAATGAGTAGAGTAATTGTCGTTCTATCGATCATATAAGCATAATATGGCTAATAATATGAGTTAGATTGATAATAATAAGAGAAATGAGTATAGTAATTGTCGTTCTATTGATCATATTTGCATAATGTGGTTAATCATATGAGTTAGATTGATAATAGTGAGTGTAATAAGTATAGTAATTGTAGTTCTATTGCTCATATAAGCAAAATATGGTTAATAATATGAGTTAGATTGATAATAATAAGAGTAATAGGAATAGTAATTGTCGATCTACCGATCATATAAGCATAATATGGCTAATAATATGAGTTAGATTGATAATAATAAGAGTAGTGAGTATAGTAATTGTAGTTCTATCGATCATATCTGCATAATATGGTTAATAATATGAGTTAGATTGATAATAATAAGAGTAATGAGTATAGTAATTGTAGTTCTATCGATCATATCTGCATAATATGGTTAATAATATGAGTTAGATTGATAAAAATAAGAGTAATGAGTATAGTAACAGTAGTCCTATCGATCATATCTGCATAATATGGTTAATAATATGAGTTAGATTGATAATAATAAGAGCAATAAGTATAGTAATTGTAGTTCTGTCGATCCTATAGGCCTAATATGGCTAATAATATGAGTTAGATTGATAATAATAAGAGTAATAAGTATAGTAATTGTCGTCCTATCGATCATATCTGCATAATATGGTTAATCATATGAGTTAGATTGATAATAATAAGAGTAATGAGTAGAGTAATTGTCGTTCTATCGATCATATAAGCATAATATGGCTAATAATATGAGTTAGATTGATAATAATAAGAGTAGTGAGTATAGTAATTGTAGTTCTATCGATCATATCTGCATAATATGGTTAATAATATGAGTTAGATTGATAATAATAAGACTAATAAGTATAGTAATTGTCGTTCTATCGACCATATAAGCATAATGTGGTTAATAATATGAGTTAGATTGATAGTGTTAAGAGTAATAAGTACAGTAAATGTCGTGCTGTCGATCATATCTGCATAATATGGTTAATCATATGAGTTAGATTGATAATAGTGAGTGTAATATGTACAGTAATTATCGTTCTATCGATCATATAAGCATAATATGCCTAATAATATGAGTTAGATTGGTAATAACAAGAGTTATAAGTATGGTAATTGTCGTTCTATCGATCATATAACCATAATATGGCTAATAATATGAGTTAGATTGATAATAATAAGACTAGTAAGTATAGTAATTGTCGTTCTATCGATGATATAAGCATAATATGGCTAATAATAAGAGTTAGATTGATAATAATAAGAGTAGTGTGTATAGTAATTGTCGTTCTATCGATCATATAAGCATAAAATGGCTAGTAATATGAGATAGATTGATAATAATAAGAGTAATGAGTATAGTAATTGTCGTTCTATCGATCATATAAGCATAATATGGCTAATAATATGAGTTAGGTTGATAATAATGAGAGTAATGAGTATAGTAATTGTAGTTCTATCGATCATATCTGCATAATATGGTTAATAATATGAGTTAGATTGATAATAATAAGAGTAATAAGTATAGTAATTGTAGTTCTATCGATCATATAAGCATAATATGGCTAATAATATGAGTTAGATTGATAATAATAAGAGTAATAAGTATAGTAATTGTCGTCCTATCGATCATATCTGCATAATATGGTTAATAATATGAGTTAGATTCATAATAATAAGAGCAATAAGTATAGTAATTGTAGTTCTGTCGATCCCATAGGCATAATATGGCTAATAATATGAGTTAGATTGATAAAAATAAGAGTAATGAGTATAGTAACAGTCGTCCTATCGATCATATCTGCATAATATGGTTAATAGTATGAGTTAGATTGATAATAATAAGAGCAATAAGTATAGTAACTGTAGTTCTGTCGATCCTATAGGCATAATATGGCCTATAATATGAGTTAGATTGATAATAATAAGAGTAATAAGTATAGTAATTGTCGTCCTATCGATCATATCTGCATAATATGGTTAATCATATGAGTTAGATTGATAATAATAAGAGTAATGAGTAGAGTAATTGTCGTTCTATCGATCATATAAGCATAATATGGCTAATAATATGAGTTAGATTGATAATAATAAGAGTAGTGAGTATAGTAATTGTAGTTCTATCGATCATATCTGCATAATATGGTTAATAATATGA
This sequence comes from Megachile rotundata, assembly GCF_050947335.1. Taxonomy (NCBI): domain Eukaryota; kingdom Metazoa; phylum Arthropoda; class Insecta; order Hymenoptera; family Megachilidae; genus Megachile; species Megachile rotundata. The sequence goes on from NW_027473406.1 coordinate 272,281, forward strand.
GTTAGATTGATAATAATAAGACTAATAAGTATAGTAGTTGTCGTTCTATCGACCATATAAGCATAATGTGGTTAATAATATGAGTTAGATTGATAGTGTTAAGAGTAATAAGTACAGTAAATGTCGTGCTGTCGATCATATCTGCATAATATGGTTAATCATATGAGTTAGATTGATAATAGTGAGTGTAATATGTACAGTAATTGTCGTTCTATCGATCATATAAGCATAATATGCCTAATAATATGAGTTAGATTGGTAATAACAAGAGTTATAAGTATGGTAATTGTCGTTCTATCGATCATATAACCATAAAATGGCTAATAATATGAGTTAGATTGATAATAATAAGACTAGTAAGTATAGTAATTGTAGTTCTGTCGATCCTATAGGCATAATATGGCTAATAATATGAGTTGGATTGATAATAATAAGAGTAATAAGTATAGTAATTGTCGTCCTATCGATCATATCTGCATAATATGGTTAATCATATGAGTTAGATTGATAATAATAAGAGTAATGAGTAGAGTAATTGTCGTTCTATCGATCATATAAGCATAATATGGCTAATAATATGAGTTAGATTGATAATAATAAGAGAAATGAGTATAGTAATTGTCGTTCTATTGATCATATTTGCATAATGTGGTTAATCATATGAGTTAGATTGATAATAGTGAGTGTAATAAGTATAGTAATTGTAGTTCTATTGCTCATATAAGCAAAATATGGTTAATAATATGAGTTAGATTGATAATAATAAGAGTAATAGGAATAGTAATTGTCGATCTACCGATCATATAAGCATAATATGGCTAATAATATGAGTTAGGTTGATAATAATAAGAGTAATAAGTATAGTAATTGTCGTTCTATCCATCATATTTGCATATTACGGTTACTAATATGAGTTAGATTGATAACAGTGAGTGTAATAAGCATAGTAATTGTCGTTCTGTCGACCATATAAGCATAATATGGCTAATAATATGAGTTAGTTTGATAATAAAGGAGTAATAAGTATAGTAATTGTCGTTCTATCGATTATATTAGCATAATATGGCCAATAATATGAGTTAGATAGATAATAATAAGAATAATAAGTATAGTATTTGTCGTTCTATCGAGCATATAAGCATAATGTGGATAATAATATGAGTTAGATTGATAATAATAAGAGTTATAAGTATAGTAGTTGCCGTTCTATCGATCATATAAGCATAATATGGCTAATAATATGAGTTAGATTGATAATAATAAGAGTAATGAGTATAGTAATTGTAGTTCTATCGATCATATCTGCATAATATGGTTAATAATATGAGTTAGATTGATAAAAATAAGAGTAATGAGTACAGTAACAGTAGTCCTATCGATCATATCTGCATAATATGGTTAATAATATGAGTTAGATTGATAATAATAAGAGCAATAAGTATAGTAATTGTAGTTCTGTCGATCCTATAGGCATAATATGGCTAATAATATGAGTTAGATTGATAATAATAAGAGTAATAAGTATAGTAATTGTCGTCCTATCGATCATATCTGCATAATATGGTTAATCATATGAGTTAGATTGATAATAATAAGAGTAATGAGTAGAGTAATTGTCGTTCTATCGATCATATAAGCATAATATGGCTAATAATATGAGTTAGATTGATAATAATAAGAGAAATGAGTATAGTAATTGTCGTTCTATTGATCATATTTGCATAATGTGGTTAATCATATGAGTTAGATTGATAATAGTGAGTGTAATAAGTATAGTAATTGTAGTTCTATTGCTCATATAAGCAAAATATGGTTAATAATATGAGTTAGATTGATAATAATAAGAGTAATAGGTATAGTAATTGTCGATCTACCGATCATATAAGCATAATATGGCTAATAATATGAGTTAGGTTGATAATAATAAGAGTAATAAGTATAGTAATTGTCGTTCTATCGATCATATTTGCATATTACGGTTACTAATATGAGTTAGATTGATAACAGTGAGTGTAATAAGCATAGTAATTGTCGTTCTGTCGATCATATAAGCATAATATGGCTAATAATATGAGTTAGATTGATAATAATAAGAGTAATAAGTAAAGTAATTGTCGTTCTATCGATTATATTAGCATAATATGGCCAATAATATGAGTTAGATACATAATAATAAGAATAATAAGTATAGTATTTGTCGTTCTATCGACCATATAAGCATAATGTGGATAATAATATGAGTTAGATTGATAATAATAACAGTTATAAGTATAGTAATTGCCGTTCTATCGATCATATAAGCATAATATGGCTAATAATATGAGTTAGATTGATAATAATAAGAGTAATGAGTATAGTAATTGTAGTTCTATCGATCATATCTGCATAATATGGTTAATAATATGAGTTAGATTGATAAAAATAAGAGTAATGAGTATAGTAACAGTAGTCCTATCGATCATATCTGCATAATATGGTTAATAATATGAGTTAGATTGATAATAATAAGAGCAATAAGTATAGTAATTGTAGTTCTGTCGATCCTATAGGCATAATATGGCTAATAATATGAGTTAGATTGATAATAATAAGAGTAATAAGTATAGTAATTGTCGTCCTATCGATCATATCTGCATAATATGGTTAATCATATGAGTTAGATTGATAATAATAAGAGTAATGAGTAGATAATTGTCGTTCTATCGATCATATAAGCATAATATGGCTAATAATATGAGTTAGATTGATAATAATAAGAGAAATGAGTATAGTAATTGTCGTTCTATTGATCATATTTGCATAATGTGGTTAATCATATGAGTTAGATTGATAATAGTGAGTGTAATAAGTATAGTAATTGTAGTTCTATTGCTCATATAAGCAAAATATGGTTAATAATATGAGTTAGATTGATAATAATAAGAGTAATAGGTATAGTAATTGTCGATCTACCGATCATATAAGCATAATATGGCTAATAATATGAGTTAGGTTGATAATAATAAGAGTAATAAGTATAGTAATTGTCGTTCTATCGATCATATTTGCATATTACGGTTACTAATATGAGTTAGGTTGATAACAGTGAGTGTAATAAGCATAGTAATTGTCGTTCTGTCGATCATATAAGCATAATATGGCTAATAATATGAGTTAGATTGATAATAATAAGAGCAATAAGTATAGTAATTGTCGTTCTATCGATTATATTAGCATAATATGGCCAATAATATGAGTTAGATAGATAATAATAAGAATAATAAGTATAGTATTTGTCGTTCTATCGACCATATAAGCATAATGTGGATAATAATATGGGTTAGATTGATAATAATAAGAGTTATAAGTATAGTAATTGCCGCTCTATCGATCATATAAGCATAATATGGGTAATAATATCAGTTAGATTGATAATAATAAGAGTAATGAGTATAGTAATTGTAGTTCTATCGATCATATCTGCATAATATGGCTAATAATATGAGTTAGATTGATAAAAATAAGAGTAATGAGTATAGTAACAGTAGTCCTATCGATCATATCTGCATAATATGGTTAATAATATGAGTTAGATTGATAATAATAAGAGCAGTAAGTATAGTAATTGTAGTTCTGTCGATCCTATAGGCATAATATGGCTAATAATATGAGTTAGATTGATAATAATAAGAGTAATAAGTATAGTAATTGTCGTCCTATCGATCATATCTGCATAATATGGTTAATCATATGAGTTAGATTGATAATAATAAGAGTAATGAGTAGATAATTGTCGTTCTATCGATCATATAAGCATAATATGGCTAATAATATGAGTTAGATTGATAATAATAAGAGAAATGAGTATAGTAATTGTCGTTCTATTGATCATATTTGCATAATGTGGTTAATCATATGAGTTAGATTGATAATAGTGAGTGTAATAAGTATAGTAATTGTAGTTCTATTGCTCATATAAGCAAAATATGGTTAATAATATGAGTTAGATTGATAATAATAAGAGTAATAGGTATAGTAATTGTCGATCTACCGATCATATAAGCATAATATGGCTAATAATATGAGTTAGGTTGATAATAATAAGAGTAATAAGTATAGTAATTGTCGTTCTATCGATCATATTTGCATATTACGGTTACTAATATGAGTTAGGTTGATAACAGTGAGTGTAATAAGCATAGTAATTGTCGTTCTGTCGATCATATAAGCATAATATGGCTAATAATATGAGTTAGATTGATAATAATAAGAGCAATAAGTATAGTAATTGTCGTTCTCTCGATTATATTAGCATAATATGGCCAACAATATGAGTTAGATAGATAATAATAAGAATAATAAGTATAGTATTTGTCGTTCTATCGACCATATAAGCATAATGTGGATAATAATATGGGTTAGATTGATAATAATAAGAGTTATAAGTATAGTAATTGCCGCTCTATCGATCATATAAGCATAATATGGGTAATAATATCAGTTAGATTGATAATAATAAGAGTAATGAGTATAGTAATTGTAGTTCTATCGATCATATCTGCATAATATGGCTAATAATATGAGTTAGATTGATAAAAATAAGAGTAATGAGTATAGTAACAGTAGTCCTATCGATCATATCTGCATAATATGGTTAATAATATGAGTTAGATTGATAATAATAAGAGCAGTAAGTATAGTAATTGTAGTTCTGTCGATCCTATAGGCATAATATGGCTAATAATATGAGTTAGATTGATAAAAATAAGAGTAATGAGTATAGTAACAGTAGTCCTATCGATCATATCTGCATAATATGGTTAATAGTATGAGTTAGATTGATAATAATAAGAGCAATAAGTATAGTAACTGTAGTTCTGTCGATCCTATAGGCATAATATGGCTAATAATATGAGTTAGATTGATAATAATAAGAGTAATAAGTATAGTAATTGTCGTCTTATCGATCATATCTGCATAATATGGTTAATCATATGAGTTAGATTGATAATAATAAGAGTAATGAGTAGAGTAATTGTCGTTCTATCGATCATATAAGCATAATATGGCTAATAATATGAGTTAGATTGATAATAATAAGAGTAGTGAGTATAGTAATTGTAGTTCTATCGATCATATCTGCATAATATGGTTAATAATATGAGTTAGATTGATAATAATAAGACTAATAAGTATAGTAATTGTCGTTCTATCGACCATATAAGCATAATGTGGTTAATAATATGAGTTAGATTGATAGTGTTAAGAGTAATAAGTACAGTAAATGTCGTGCTGTCGATCATATCTGCATAATATGGTTAATCATATGAGTTAGATTGATAATAGTGAGTGTAATATGTACAGTAATTGTCGTTCTATCGATCATATAAGCATAATATGCCTAATAATATGAGTTAGATTGGTAATAACAAGAGTTATAAGTATGGTAATTGTCGTTCTATCGATCATATAACCATAGTATGGCTAATAATATGAGTTAGATTGATAATAATAAGACTAGTAAGTATAGTAATTGTAGTTCTGTCGATCCTATAGGCATAATATGGCTAATAATATGAGTTAGATTGATAATAATAAGAGTAATAAGTATAGTAATTGTCGTCCTATCGATCATATCTGCATAATATGGTTAATCATATGAGTTAGATTGATAATAATAAGAGTAATGAGTAGAGTAATTGTCGTTCTATCGATCATATAAGCATAATATGGCTAATAATATGAGTTAGATTGATAATAATAAGAGAAATGAGTATAGTAATTGTCGTTCTATTGATCATATTTGCATAATGTGGTTAATCATATGAGTTAGATTGATAATAGTGAGTGTAATAAGTATAGTAATTGTAGTTCTATTGCTCATATAAGCAAAATATGGTTAATAATATGAGTTAGATTGATAATAATAAGAGTAATAGGTATAGTAATCGTCGATCTACCGATCATATAAGCATAATATGGCTAATAATATGAGTTAGGTTGATAATAATAAGAGTAATAAGTATAGTAATTGTCGTCCTATCGATCATATCTGCATAATATGGTTAATCATATGAGTTAGATTGATAATAATAAGAGTAATAAGTATAGTAATTGTCGTTCTATCGATCATATAAGCATAATATGGCTAATAATATGAGTTAGATTGATAATAGTAAGAGTAATGAGTATAGTAATTGTCGTCCTATCGATCATATCTGCATAATATGGTTAATCATATGAGTTAGATTGATAATAATAAGAGTAATGAGTAGAGTAATTGTCGTTCTATCGATCATATAAGCATAATATGGCTAATAATATGAGTTAGATTGATAATGATAAGAGAAATGAGTATAGTAATTGTCGTTCTATTGATCATATTTGCATAATGTGGTTAATCATATGAGTTAGATTGATAGTAGTGAGTGTAATAAGTATAGTAATTGTAGTTCTATTGCTCATATAAGCAAAATATGGTTAATAATATGAGTTAGATTGATAATAATAAGAGTAATAGGTATAGTAATTGTCGATCTACCGATCATATAAGCATAATATGGCTAATAATATGAGTTAGGTTGATAATAATAAGAGTAATAAGTATAGTAATTGTCGTTCTATCGATCATATTTGCATATTACGGTTACTTATATGAGTTAGATTGATAACAGTGAGTGTAATAAGCATAGCAATTGTCGTTCTGTCGATCATATAAGCATAATATGGCTAATAATATGAGTTAGATTGATAATAATAAGAGTAATAAGTATAGTAATTGTCGTTCTATCGATTATATTAGCATAATATGGCCAATAATATGAGTTAGATAGATAATAATAAGAATAATAAGTATAGTATTTGTCGTTCTATCGAGCATATAAGCATAATGTGGATAATAATATGAGTTAGATTGATAATAATAAGAGTTATAAGTATAGTAGTTGCCGTTCTATCGATCATATAAGCATAATATGGCTAATAATATGAGTTAGATTGATAATAATAAGAGTAATGAGTATAGTAATTGTCGTCCTATCGATCATATCTGCATAATATGGTTAATCATATGAGTTAGATTGATAATAATAAGAGTAATGAGTAGAGTAATTGTCGTTCTATCGATCATATAAGCATAATATGGCTAATAATATGAGTTAGATTGATAATAATAAGAGAAATGAGTATAGTAATTGTCGTTCTATTGATCATATTTGCATAATGTGGTTAATCATATGAGTTAGATTGATAATAGTGAGTGTAATAAGTATAGTAATTGTAGTTCTATTGCTCATATAAGCAAAATATGGTTAATAATATGAGTTAGATTGATAATAATAAGAGTAATAGGTATAGTAATTGTCGATCTACCGATCATATAAGCATAATATGGCTAATAATATGAGTTAGGTTGATAATAATAAGAGTAATAAGTATAGTAATTGTCGTTATCGATCATATTTGCATATTACGGTTACTAATATGAGTTAGATTGATAACAGTGAGTGTAATAAGCATAGTAATTGTCGTTCTGTCGATCATATAAGCATAATATGGCTAATAATATGAGTTAGATTGATAATAATAAGAGTAATAAGTATAGTAATTGTCGTTCTATCGATTATATTAGCATAATATGGCCAATAATATGAGTTAGATAGATAATAATAAGAATAATAAGTATAGTATTTGCCGTTCTATCGAGCATATAAGCATAATGTGGATAATAATATGTGTTAGATTGATAATAATAAGAGTTATAAGTATAGTAGTTGCCGTTCTATCGATCATATAAGCATAATATGGCTAATAATATGAGTTAGATTGATAATAATAAGAGTAATGTGTATAGTAATTGTCGTCCTATCGATCATATCTGCATAATATGGTTAATCATATGAGTTAGATTGATAAAAATAAGAGTAATGAGTATAGTAACAGTAGTCCTATCGATCATATCTGCATAATATGGTTAATAGTATGAGTTAGATTGATAATAATAAGAGCAATAAGTATAGTAACTGTAGTTCTGTCGATCCTATAGGCATAATATGGCTAATAATATGAGTTAGATTGATAATAATAAGAGTAATAAGTATAGTAATTGTCGTTCTATCGACCATGTAAGCATAATGTGGTTAATAATACGAGTTAGATTGATAGTGTTAAGAGTAATAAGTACAGTAAATGTCGTGCTGTCGATCATATCTGCATAATATGGTTAATCATATGAGTTAGATTGATAATAGTGAGTGCAATATGTACAGTAATTGTCGTTCTATCGATCATATAAGCATAATATGCCTAATAATATGAGTTAGATTGGTAATAACAAGAGTTATAAGTATGGTAATTGTCGTTCTATCGATCATATAACCATAATATGGCTAATAATATGAGTTAGATTGATAATAATAAGACTAGTAAGTATAGTAATTGTAGTTCTGTCAATCCTATAGGCATAATATGGCTAATAATATGAGTTAGATTGATAATAATAAGAGTAATAAGTATAGTAATTGTCGTCCTATCGATCATATCTGCATAATATGGTTAATCATATGAGTTAGATTGATAATAATAAGAGTAATGAGTAGAGTAATTGTCGTTCTATAGATCATATAAGCATAATATGGCTAATAATATGAGTTAGATTGATAATAATAAGAGTAATGAGTAGAGTAATTGTCGTTCTATCGATCATATAAGCATAATATGGCTAATAATATGAGTTAGATTGATAATAATAAGAGTAATAAGTATAGTAATTGTCGTCCTATCGATCATATCTGCATAATATGGTTAATCATATGAGTTAGATTGATAATAATAAGAGTAATGAGTAGAGTAATTGTCGTTCTATCGATCATATAAGCATAATATGGCTAATAATATGAGTTAGATTGATAATAATAAGAGAAATGAGTATAGTAATTGTCGTTCTATTGATCATATTTGCATAATGTGGTTAATCATATGAGTTAGATTGATAATAGTGAGTGTAATAAGTATAGTAATTGTAGTTCTATTGCTCATATAAGCAAAATATGGTTAATAATATGAGTTAGATTGATAATAATAAGAGTAATAGGTATAGTAATTGTCGATCTACCGATCATATAAGCATAATATGGCTAATAATATGAGTTAGGTTGATAATAATAAGAGTAATAAGTATAGTAATTGTCGTTCTATCGATCATATTTGCATATTACGGTTACTAATATGAGTTAGATTGATAAGAGTGAGTGTAATAAGCATAGTAATTGTCGTTCTGTCGATCATATAAGCATAATATGGCTAATAATATGAGTTAGATTGATAATAATAAGAGTAATAAGTATAGTAATTGTCGTTCTATCGATTATATTAGCATAATATGGCCAATAATATGAGTTAGATAGATAATAATAAGAATAATAAGTATAGTATTTGTCGTTCTATCGAGCATATAAGCATAATGTGGATAATAATATGAGTTAGATTGATAATAATAAGAGTTATATGTATAGTAGTTGCCGTTCTATCGATCATATAAGCATAATATGGCTAATAATATGAGTTAGATTGATAATAATAAGAGTAATGAGTATAGTAATTGTAGTTCTATTGATCATATTTGCATAATGTGGTTAATCATATGAGTTAGATTGATAATAGTGAGTGTTATAAGTATAGTAATTGTAGTTCTATTGCTCATATAAGCAAAATATGGTTAATAATATGAGTTAGATTGATAATAATAAGAGTAATAGGTATAGTAATTGTCGATCTACCGATCATATAAGCATAATATGGCTAATAATATGAGTTAGGTTGATAATAATAAGAGTAATAAGTATAGTAATTGTCGTTATCGACCATATTTGCATATTACGGTTACTAATATGAGTTAGATTGATAACAGTGAGTGTAATAAGCATAGTAATTGTCGTTCTGTCGATCATATAAGCATAATATGGCTAATAATATGAGTTAGATTGATAATAATAAGAGTAATAAGTATAGTAATTGTCGTTCTATCGATTATATTAGCATAATATGGCCAATAATATGAGTTAGATAGATAATAATAAGAATAATAAGTATAGTATTTGCCGTTCTATCGAGCATATAAGCATAATGTGGATAATAACATGTGTTAGATTGATAATAATAAGAGTTATAAGTATAGTAGTTGCCGTTCTATCGATCATATAAGCATAATATGGCTAATAATATGAGTTAGATTGATAATAATAAGAGTAATGTGTATAGTAATTGTCGTCCTATCGATCATATCTGCATAATATGGTTAATCATATGAGTTAGATTGATAAAAATAAGAGTAATGAGTATAGTAACAGTAGTCCTATCGATCATATCTGCATAATATGGTTAATAGTATGAGTTAGATTGATAATAATAAGAGCAATAAGTATAGTAACTGTAGTTCTGTCGATCCTATAGGCATAATATGGCTAATAATATGAGTTAGATTGATAATAATAAGAGTAATAAGTATAGTAATTGTCGTTCTATCGACCATGTAAGCATAATGTGGTTAATAATATGAGTTATATTGATAGTGTTAAGAGTAATAAGTACAGTAAATGTCGTGCTGTCGATCATATCTGCATAATATGGTTAATGATATGAGTTAGATTGATAATAGTGAGTGTAATATGTACAGTAATTGTCGTTCTATCGATCATATAAGCATAATATGCCTAATAATATGAGTTAGATTGGTAATAACAAGAGTTATAAGTATGGTAATTGTCGTTCTATCGATCATATAACCATAATATGGCTAATAATATGAGTTAGATTGATAATAATAAGACTAGTAAGTATAGTAATTGTAGTTCTGTCAATCCTATAGGCATAATATGGCTAATAATATGAGTTAGATTGATAATAATAAGAGTAATAAGTATAGTAATTGTCGTCCTATCGATCATATCTGCATAATATGGTTAATCATATGAGTTAGATTGATAATAATAAGAGTAATGAGTAGAGTAATTGTCGTTCTATAGATCATATAAGCATAATATGGCTAATAATATGAGTTAGATTGATAATAATAAGAGAAATGAGTATAGTAATTGTCGTTCTATTGATCATATTTGCATAATGTGGTTAATCATATGAGTTAGATTGATAATAGTGAGTGTAATAAGTATAGTAATTGCAGTTCTATTGCTCATATAAGCAAAATATGGTTAATAATATGAGTTAGATTGATAATAATAAGAGTAATAGGTATAGTAATTGTCGATCTACCGATCATATAAGCATAATATGGCTAATAATATGAGTTAGGTTGATAATAATAAGAGTAATAAGTATAGTAATTGTCGTTCTATCGATCATATTTGCATATTACGGTTACTAATATGAGTTAGATTGATAACAGTGAGTGTAATAAGCATAGTAATTGTCGTTCTGTCGATCATATAAGCATAATATGGCTAATAATATGAGTTAGATTGATAGTAATAAGAGTAATAAGTATAGTAATTGCCGTTCTATCGATTATATTAGCATAATATGGCCAATAATATGAGTTAGATAGATAACAATAAGAATAATAAGTATAGTATTTGTGGTTCTATCGAGCATATAAGCATAATGTGGATAATAATATGAGTTAGATTGATAATAATAAGAGTTATAAGTATAGTATTTGCCGTTCTATCGATCATATAAGCATAATATGGCTAATAATATGAGTTAGATTGATAATAATAAGAGTAGTGTGTATAGTAATTGTCGTTCTATCGATCATATAAGCATAAAATGGCTAATAATATGAGATAGATTGATAATAATAAGAGTAATGAGTATAGTAATTGTCGTTCTATCGATCATATAAGCATAATATGGCTAATAATATGAGTTAGGTTGATAATAATAAGAGTAATGAGTATAGTAATTGTAGTTCTATCGATCATATCTGCATAATATGGTTAATAATATGAGTTAGATTGATAATAATAAGAGTAATAAGTATAGTAATTGTAGTTCTATCGATCACATAAGCATAATATGGCTAATAATATGAGTTAGATTGATAATAATAAGAGTAATGATTATAGTAATTGTCGTTCTATCGTTCATATAAGCATAATATGGCTAATAATATGAGTTAGGCTGATAATAATAAGAGTAATGAGTATAGTAATTGTCGTTCTATCGATCGTATTTGCATAATATGGTTAATAATATGAGTTAGATTGATAACAGTGAGTGTAATAAGTATAGTAATTGTCGTTCTGTCGATCATATAAGCTTAATATAGCTAATAATATGAGTTAGATCGATAATAATAAGAGTAATATGTGTAGCAAATGTCGTGCAATCGATCATATCCGCATAACATGTTTAATAATATGAGTTAGATTGATAATAGTGAGTGTAATAGGTATAGTAAATGTCGTTCTATCGATCATATTAGTATAATATGGTTAATAATATGAGTTAGATTGACAATAATAAGAGAAGTGAGTATAGTCATTGTCGTTCGATCGATCATATAAGCATAATATGGCTAATAATATGAGTAAGATTGATAATAATAAGAGAAGTGAGTATAGTCATTGTCGTTCGATCGATCATATAAGCATAATATGGCTAATAGTATGAGTTAGGTTGATAATAATAAGAGTAATAAGTATAGTAATTGTCGTTCTATCGATCATATTTGCATATTACGGTTACTAATATGAGTTAGATTGATAACAGTGAGTGTAATAAGCATAGTAATTGTCGTTCTGTCGATCATATAAGCATAATATGGCTAATAATATGAGTTAGATTGATAATAATAAGAGTAATAAGTATAGTAATTGTCGTTCTATCGATTATATTAGCATAATATGGCCAATAATATGAGTTAGATAGATAATAATAAGAATAATAAGTATAGTATTTGTCGTTCTATCGACCATATAAGCATAATGTGGATAATAATATGAGTTAGATTGATAATAATAAGAGTTATAAGTATAGTAGTTGCCGTTCTATCGATCATATAAGCATAATATGGCTAATAATATGAGTTAGATTGATAATAATAAGAGTAATGAGTATAGTAATTGTCGTCCTATCGATCATATCTGCATAATATGGTTAATCATATGAGTTAGATTGATAATAATAAGAGTAATGAGTAGAGTAATTGTCGTTCTATCGATCATATAAGCATAATATGGCTAATAATATGAGTTAGATTGATAATAATAAGAGAAATGAGTATAGTAATTGTCGTTCTATTGATCATATTTGCATAATGTGGTTAATCATATGAGTTAGATTGATAATAGTGAGTGTAATAAGTATAGTAATTGTCGTTCTATCGATTATATTAGCATAATATGGCCAATAATATGAGTTAGATAGATAATAATAAGAATAATAAGTATAGTATTTGTCGTTCTATCGATCATATCTGCATAATATGGTTAATAATATGAGTTAGATTGATAATAATAAGACTAATAAGTATAGTAATTGTCGTTCTATCGACCATATAAGCATAATGTGGTTAATAATATGAGTTAGATTGATAGTGTTAAGAGTAATAAGTACAGTAAATGTCGTGCTGTCGATCATATCTGCATAATATGGTTAATCATATGAGTTAGATTGATAATAGTGAGTGTAATATGTACAGTAATTGTCGTTCTATCGATCATATAAGCATAATATGCCTAATAATATGAGTTAGATTGGTAATAACAAGAGTTATTCGTATGGTAATTGTCGTTCTATCGATCATAAAACCATAATATGGCTAATAATATGAGTTAGATTGATAATAATAAGACTAGTAAGTATAGTAATTGTAGTTCTGTCGATCCTATAGGCATAATATGGCTAATAATATGAGTTAGATTGATAATAATAAGAGTAATAAGTATAGTAATTGTCGTCCTATCGATCATATCTGCATAATATGGTTAATCATATGAGTTAGATTGATAATAATAAGAGTAATGAGTAGAGTAATTGTCGTTCTATCGATCATATAAGCATAATATGGCTAATAATATGAGTTAGATTGATAATAATAAGAGAAATGAGTATAGTAATTGTCGTTCTATTGATCATATTTGCATAATGTGGTTAATCATATGAGTGAGATTGATAATAGTGAGTGTAATAAGTATAGTAATTGTAGTTCTATTGCTCATATAAGCAAAATATGGTTAATAATATGAGTTAGATTGATAATAATAAGAGTAATAGGTATAGTAATTGTCGATCTACCGATCATATAAGCATAATATGGCTAATAATATGAGTTAGGTTGATAATAATAAGAGTAATAAGTATAGTAATTGTCGTTCTATCGATCATATTTGCATATTACGGTTACTAATATGAGTTAGATTGATAACAGTGAGTGTAACAAGCATAGTAATTGTCGTTCTGTCGATCATATAAGCATAATATGGCTAATAATATGAGTTAGATTGATAATAACAAGAGTAATAAGTATAGTAATTGTCGTTCTATCGATTATATTAGCATAATATGGCCAATAATATGAGTTAGATAGATAATAATAAGAATAATAAGTATAGTATTTGTCGTTCTATCGAGCATATAAGCATAATGTGGATAATAATATGAGTTAGATTGATAATAATAAGAGTTATAAGTATAGTAGTTGCCGTTCTATCGATCATATAAGCATAATATGGCTAATAATATGAGTTAGATTGATAATAATAAGAGTAATGAGTATAGTAATTGTAGTTCTATCGATCATATCTGCATAATATGGTTAATAATATGAGTTAGATTGATAAAAATAAGAGTAATGAGTATAGTAACAGTAGTCCTATCGATCATATCTGCATAATATGGTTAATAATATGAGTTAGATTGATAATAATAAGAGCAATAAGTATAGTAATTGTAGTTCTGTCGATCCTATAGGCATAATATGGCTAATAATATGAGTTAGATTGATAATAATAAGAGTAATAAGTATAGTAATTGTCGTCCTATCGATCATATCTGCATAATATGGTTAATCATATGAGTTAGATTGATAATAATAAGAGTAATGAGTAGAGTAACTGTCGTTCTATCGATCATATAAGCATAATATGGCTAATAATATGAGTTAGATTGATAATAATAAGAGAAATGAGTATAGTAATTGTCGTTCTATTGATCATATTTGCATAATGTGGTTAATCATATGAGTTAGATTGATAATAGTGGGTGTAATAAGTATAGTAATTGTAGTTCTATTGCTCATATAAGCAAAATATGGTTAATAATATGAGTTAGATTGATAATAATAAGAGTAATAGGTATAGTAATTGTCGATCTACCGATCATATAAGCATAATATGGCTAATAATATGAGTTAGGTTGATAATAATAAGAGTAATAAGTATAGTAATTGTCGTTCTATCGATCATATTTGCATATTACGGTTACTAATATGAGTTAGATTGATAACAGTGAGTGTAATAAGCATAGTAATTGTCGTTCTGTCGATCATATAAGCATAATATGGCTAATAGTATGAGTTAGATTGATAATAATAAGAGTAATAAGTATAGTAATTGTCGTTCTATCGATTATATTAGTATAATATGGCCAATAATATGAGTTAGATAGATAATAATAAGAATAATAAGTATAGTATTTGTCGTTCTATCGAGCATATAAGCATAATGTGGATAATAATATGAGTTAGATTGATAATAATAAGAGTTATAAGTATAGTAGTTGCCGTTCTATCGATCATATAAGCATAATATGGCTAATAATATGAGTTAGATTGATAATAATAAGAGTAATGAGTATAGTAATTGTCGTCCTATCGATCATATCTGCATAATATGGTTAATCATATGAGTTAGATTGATAATAATAAGAGTAATGAGTAGAGTAATTGTCGTTCTATCGATCATATAAGCATAATATGGCTAATAATATGAGTTAGATTGATAATGATAAGAGAAATGAGTATAGTAATTGTCGTTCTATTGATCATATTTGCATAATGTGGTTAATCATATGAGTTAGATTGATAGTAGTGAGTGTAATAAGTATAGTAATTGTAGTTCTATTGCTCATATAAGCAAAATATGGTTAATAATATGAGTTAGATTGATAATAATAAGAGTAATAGGTATAGTAATTGTCGATCTACCGATCATATAAGCATAATATGGCTAATAATATGAGTTGGGTTGATAATAATAAGAGTAATAAGTATAGTAATTGTCGTTCTATCGATCATATTTGCATATTACGGTTACTTATATGAGTTAGATTGATAATAGTGAGTGTAATAGGTATAGTAAATGTCGTTCTATCGATCATATTAGTATAATATGGTTAATAATATGAGTTAGATTGACAATAATAAGAGAAGTGAGTATAGTCATTGTCGTTCGATCGATCATATAAGCATAATATGGCTAATAATATGAGTAAGATTGATAATAATAAGAGAAGTGAGTATAGTCATTGTCGTTCGATCGATCATATAAGCATAATATGGCTAATAGTATGAGTTAGGTTGATAATAATAAGAGTAATAAGTATAGTAATTGTCGTTCTATCGATCATATTTGCATATTACGGTTACTAATATGAGTTAGATTGATAACAGTGAGTGTAATAAGCATAGTAATTGTCGTTCTGTCGATCATATAAGCATAATATGGCTAATAATATGAGTTAGATTGATAATAATAAGAGTAATAAGTATAGTAATTGTCGTTCTATCGATTATATTAGCATAATATGGCCAATAATATGAGTTAGATAGATAATAATAAGAATAATAAGTATAGTATTTGTCGTTCAATCGAGCATATAAGCATAACGTGGATAATAATATGAGTTAGATTGATAATAATAAGAGTTATAAGTATAGTAGTTGCCGTTCTATCGATCATATAAGCATAATATGGCTAATAATATGAGTTAGATTGATAATAATAAGAGTAATGAGTATAGTAATTGTCGTCCTATCGATCATATCTGCATAATATGGATAATCATATGAGTTAGATTGATAATAATAAGAGTAATGAGTAGTGTAATTGTCGTTCTATCGATCATATAAGCATAATATGGCTAATAATATGAGTTAGATTGATAATAATAAGAGAAATGAGTATAGTAATTGTCGTTCTATTGATCATATTTGCATAATGTGGTTAATCATATGAGTTAGATTGATAATAGTGAGTGTAATAAGTATAGTAATTGTAGTTCTATTGCTCATATAAGCGAAATATGGTTAATAATATGAGTTAGATTGATAATAATAAGAGTACTAGGTATAGTAATTGTCGATCTACCGATCATATAAGCATAATATGGCTAATAATATGAGTTA
Organism: Megachile rotundata; assembly: GCF_050947335.1. Classification (NCBI taxonomy): domain Eukaryota; kingdom Metazoa; phylum Arthropoda; class Insecta; order Hymenoptera; family Megachilidae; genus Megachile; species Megachile rotundata. Next base: position 289,625 of record NW_027473406.1, read on the forward strand.
GGTTGATAATAATAAGAGTAATAAGTATAGTAATTGTCGTTCTATCGATCATATTTGCATATTACGGTTACTAATATGAGTTAGATTGATAACAGTGAGTGTAATAAGCATAGTAATTGTCGTTCTGTCGATCATATAAGCATAATATGGCTAATAATATGAGTTAGATTGATAATAATAAGAGTAATAAGTATAGTAATTGTCGTTCTATCGATTATATTAGCATAATATGGCCAATAATATGAGTTAGATAGATAATAATAAGAATAATAAGTATAGTATTTGTCGTTCTATCGAGCATATAAGCATAATGTGGATAATAATATGAGTTAGATTGATAATAATAAGAGTTATAAGTATAGTAGTTGCCGTTCTATCGATCATATAAGCATAATATGGCTAATAATATGAGTTAGATTGATAATAATAAGAGTAATGAGTATAGTAATTGTCGTCCTATCGATCATATCTGCATAATATGGTTAATCATATGAGTTAGATTGATAATAATAAGAGTAATGAGTAGAGTAATTGTCGTTCTATCGATCATATAAGCATAATATGGCTAATAATATGAGTTAGATTGATAATAATAAGAGAAATGAGTATAGTAATTGTCGTTCTATTGATCATATTTGCATAATGTGGTTAATCATATGAGTTAGATTGATAATAGTGAGTGTAATAAGTATAGTAATTGTAGTTCTATTGCTCATATAAGCAAAATATGGTTAATAATATGAGTTAGATTGATAATAATAAGAGTAATAGGTATAGTAATTGTCGATCTACCGATCATATAAGCTTAATATGGCTAATAATATGAGTTAGGTTGATAATAATAAGAGTAATAAGTATAGTAATTGTCGTTCTATCGATCATATTTGCATATTACGGTTACTAATATGAGTTAGATTGATAACAGTGAGTGTAATAAGCATAGTAATTGTCGTTCTGTCGATCATATAAGCATAATATGGCTAATAATATGAGTTAGATTGATAATAATAAGAGTAATAAGTATAGTAATTGTCGTTCTATCGATTATATTAGCATAATATGGCCAATAATATGAGTTAGATAGATAATAATAAGAATAATAAGTATAGTATTTGTCGTTCTATCGAGCATATAAGCATAATGTGGATAATAATATGAGTTAGATTGATAATAATGAGAGTTATAAGTATAGTAGTTGCCGTTCTACCGATCATATAAGCATAATATGGCTAATAATATGAGTTAGATTGATAATAATAAGAGTAATGAGTATAGTAATTGTCGTCCTATCGATCATATCTGCATAATATGGTTAATCATATGAGTTAGATTGATAATAATAAGAGTAATGAGTAGAGTAATTGTCGTTCTATCGATCATATAAGCATAATATGGCTAATAATATGAGTTAGATTGATAATAATAAGAGAAATGAGTATAGTAATTGTCGTTCTATTGATCATATTTGCATAATGTGGTTAATCATATGAGTTAGATTGATAATAGTGAGTGTAATAAGTATAGTAATTGTAGTTCTATTGCTCATATAAGCAAAATATGGTTAATAATATGAGTTAGATTGATAATAATAAGAGTAATAGGTATAGTAATTGTCGATCTACCGATCATATAAGCATAATATGGCTAATAATATGAGTTAGGTTGATAATAATAAGAGTAATAAGTATAGTAATTGTCGTTCTATCGATCATATTTGCATATTACGGTTACTAATATGAGTTAGATTGATAACAGTGAGTGTAATAAGCATAGTAATTGTCGTTCTGTCGATCATATAAGCATAATATGGCTAATAATATGAGTTAGATTGATAATAATAAGAGTAATAAGTATAGTAATTGTCGTTCTATCGATTATATTAGCATAATATGGCCAATAATATGAGTTAGATAGATAATAATAAGAATAATAAGTATAGTATTTGTCGTTCTATCGAGCATATAAGCATAATGTGGATAATAATATGAGTTAGATTGATAATAATGAGAGTTATAAGTATAGTAGTTGCCGTTCTACCGATCATATAAGCATAATATGGCTAATAATATGAGTTAGATTGATAATAATAAGAGTAATGAGTATAGTAATTGTCGTCCTATCGATCATATCTGCATAATATGGTTAATCATATGAGTTAGATTGATAATAATAAGAGTAATGAGTAGAGTAATTGTCGTTCTATCGATCATATAAGCATAATATGGCTAATAATATAAGTTAGATTGATAATAATAAGAGAAATGAGTATAGTAATTGTCGTTCTATTGATCATATTTGCATAATGTGGTTAATCATATGAGTTAGATTGATAATAGTGAGTGTAATAAGTATAGTAATTGTAGTTCTATTGCTCATATAAGCAAAATATGGTTAATAATATGAGTTAGATTGATAATAATAAGAGTAATAGGTATAGTAATTGTCGATCTACCGATCATATAAGCATAATATGGCTAATAATATGAGTTAGGTTGATAATAATAAGAGTAATAAGTATAGTAATTGTCGTTCTATCGATCATATTTGCATATTACGGTTACTAATATGAGTTAGATTGATAACAGTGAGTGTAATAAGCATAGTAATTGTCGTTCTGTCGATCATATAAGCATAATATGTCTAATAATATGAGTTAGATTGATAATAATAATAGTAATAAGTATAGTAATTGTCGTTCTATCGATTATATTAGCATAATATGGCCAATAATATGAGTTAGATAGATAAAAATAAGAGTAATGAGTATAGTAACAGTAGTCCTATCGATCATATCTGCATAATATGGTTAATAATATGAGTTAGATTGATAATAATAAGAGCAATAAGTATAGTAATTGTAGTTCTGTCGATCCTATAGGCATAATATGGCTAATAATATGAGTTAGAGTGATAAAAATAAGAGTAATGAGTATAGTAACAGTAGTCCTATCGATCATATCTGCATAATATGGTTAATAGTATGAGTTAGATTGATAATAATAAAAGCAATAAGTATAGTAACTGTAGTTCTGTCGATTCTATAGGCATAATATGGCTAATAATATGAGTTAGATTGATAATAATAAGAGTAATAAGTATAGTAATTGTCGTCCTATCGATCATATCTGCATAATATGGTTAATCATATGAGTTAGATTGATAATAATAAGAGTAATGAGTAGAGTAATTGTCGTTCTATCGATCATATAAGCATAATATGGCTAATAATATGAGTTAGATTGATAATAATAAGAGTAGTGAGTATAGTAATTGTAGTTCTATCGATCATATCTGCATAATATGGTTAATAATATGAGTTAGATTGATAATAATAAGACTAATAAGTATGGTGATTGTCGTTCTATCGACCATATAAGCATAATGTGGTTAATAATATGAGTTAGATTGATAGTGTTAAGAGTAATAAGTACAGTAAATGTCGTGCTGTCGATCATATCTGCATAATATGGTTAATCATATGAGTTAGATTGATAATAGTGAGTGTAATATGTACAGTAATTGTCGTTCTATCGATCATATAACCATAAAATGGCTAATAATATGAGTTAGATTGATAATAATAAGACTAGTAAGTATAGTAATTGTAGTTCTGTCGATCCTATAGGCATAATATGGCTAATAATATGAGTTAGATTGATAATAATAAGAGGAATAAGTATAGTAATTGTCGTCCTATCGATCATATCCGCATAATACGGTTAATCATATGAGTTAGATTGATAATAATAAGAGTAATGAGTAGAGTAATTGTCGTTCTATCGATCATATAAGCATAATATGGCTAATAATATGAGTTAGATTGATAATAATAAGAGAAATGAGTATAGTACTTGTCGTTCTATTGATCATATTTGCATAACGTGGTTAATCATATGAGTTAGATTGATAATAGTGAGTGTAATAAGTATAGTAATTGTAGTTCTATTGCTCATATAAGCAAAATATGGTTAATAATATGAGTTAGATTGATAATAATAAGAGTAATAGGTATAGTAATTGTCGATCTACCGATCATATAAGCATAATATGGCTAATAATATGAGTTAGGTTGATAATAATAAGAGTAATAAGTATAGTAATTGTCGTTCTATCGATCATATTTGCATATTACGGTTACTAATATGAGTTAGATTGATAACAGTGAGTGTAATAAGCATAGTAATTGTCGTTCTGTCGATCATATAAGCATAATATGGCTAATAATATGAGTTAGATTGATAATAATAAGAGTAATAAGTATAGTAATTGTCGTTCTATCGATTATATTAGCATAATATGGCCAATAATATGAGTTAGATAGATAATAATAAGAATAATAAGTATAGTATTTGTCGTTCTATCGAGCATATAAGCATAATGTGGATAATAATATGAGTTAGATTGATAATAATAAGAGTTATAAGTATAGTAGTTGCCGTTCTATCGATCATATAAGCATAATATGGCTAATAATATGAGTTAGATTGATAATAATAAGAGTAATGAGTATAGTAATTGTCGTCCTATCGATCATATCTGCATAATATGGTTAATCATATGAGTTAGATTGATAATAATAAGAGTAATGAGTAGAGTAATTGTCGTTCTATCGATCATATAAGCATAATATGGCTAATAATATGAGTTAGATTGATAATAATAAGAGAAATGAGTATAGTAATTGTCGTTCTATTGATCATATTTGCATAATGTGGTTAATCATATGAGTTAGATTGATAATAGTGAGTGTAATAAGTATAGTAATTGTAGTTCTATTGCTCATATAAGCAAAATATGGTTAATAATATGAGTTAGATTGATAATAATAAGAGTAATAGGTATAGTAATTGGCGATCTACCGATCATATAAGCATAATATGGCTAATAATATGAGTTAGGTTGATAATAATAAGAGTAATAAGTATAGTAATTGTCGTTCTATCGATCATATTTGCATATTACGGTTACTATTATGAGTTAGATTGATAACAGTGAGTGTAATAAGCATAGTAATTGTCGTTCTGTCGATCATATAAGCATAATATGGCTAATAATATGAGTTAGATTGATAATAATAAGAGTAATAAGTATAGTAATTGTCGTTCTATCGATTATATTAGCATAATATGGCCAATAATATGAGTTAGATTGATAATAATAAGAGTAATGAGTAGAGTAATTGTCGTTCTATCGATCATATAAGCATAATATGGCTAATAATATGAGTTAGATTGATAATAATAAGAGAAATGAGTATAGTAATTGTCGTTCTATTGATCATATTTGCATAATGTGGTTAATCATATGAGTTAGATTGATAATAATAAGAGTAATAGGTATAGTAATTGTCGATCTACCGATCATATAAGCATAATATGGCTAATAATATGAGTTAGGTTGATAATAATAAGAGTAATAAGTATAGTAATTGTCGTTCTATCGATCATATTTGCATATTACGGTTACTAATATGAGTTAGATTGATAACAGTGAGTGTAATAAGCATAGTAATTGTCGTTCTGTCGATCATATAAGCATAATATGGCTAATAATATGAGTTAGATTGATAATAATAAGAGTAATAAGTATAGTAATTGTCGTTCTATCGATTATATTAGCATAATATGGCCAATAATATGAGTTAGATAGATAATAATAAGAATAATAAGTATAGTATTTGTCGTTCTATCGAGCATATAAGCATAATGTGGATAATAATATGAGTTAGATTGATAATAATGAGAGTTATAAGTATAGTAGTTGCCGTTCTACCGATCATATATGCATAATATGGCTAATAATATGAGTTAGATTGATAATAATAAGAGTAATGAGTATAGTAATTGTCGTCCTATCGATCATATCTGCATAATATGGTTAATCATATGAGTTAGATTGATAATAATAAGAGTAATGAGTAGAGTAATTGTCGTTCTATCGATCATATAAGCATAATATGGCTAATAATATAAGTTAGATTGATAATAATAAGAGAAATGAGTATAGTAATTGTCGTTCTATTGATCATATTTGCATAATGTGGTTAATCATATGAGTTAGATTGATAATAGTGAGTGTAATAAGTATAGTAATTGTAGTTCTATTGCTCATATAAGCAAAATATGGTTAATAATATGAGTTAGATTGATAATAATAAGAGTAATAGGTATAGTAATTGTCGATCTACCGATCATATAAGCATAATATGGCTAATAATATGAGTTAGGTTTATAATAATAAGAGTAATTAGTATAGTAATTGTCGTTCTATCGATCATATTTGCATATTACGGTTACTAATATGAGTTAGATTGATAACAGTGAGTGTAATAAGCATAGTAATTGTCGTTCTGTCGATCATGTAAGCATAATATGTCTAATAATATGAGTTAGATTGATAATAATAAGAGTAATAAGTATAGTAATTGTCGTTCTATCGATTATATTAGCATAATATGGCCAATAATATGAGTTAGATAGATAAAAATAAGAGTAATGAGTATAGTAACAGTAGTCCTATCGATCATATCTGCATAATATGGTTAATAATATGAGTTAGATTGATAATAATAAGAGCAATGAGTATAGTAATTGTAGTTCTGTCGATCCTATAGGCATAATATGGCTAATAATATGAGTTAGAGTGATAAAAATAAGAGTAATGAGTATAGTAACAGTAGTCCTATCGATCATATCTGCATAATATGGTTAATAGTATGAGTTAGATTGATAATAATAAAAGCAATAAGTATAGTAACTGTAGTTCTGTCGATCCTATAGGCATAATATGGCTAATAATATGAGTTAGATTGATAATAATAAGAGTAATAAGTATAGTAATTGTCGTCCTATCGATCATATCTGCATAATATGGTTAATCATATGAGTTAGATTGATAATAATAAGAGTAATGAGTAGAGTAATTGTCGTTCTATCGATCATATAAGCATAATATGGCTAATAATATGAGTTAGATTGATAATAATAAGAGTAGTGAGTATAGTAATTGTAGTTCTATCGATCATATCTGCATAATATGGTTAATAATATGAGTTAGATTGATAATAATAAGACTAATAAGTATGGTGATTGTCGTTCTATCGACCATATAAGCATAATGTGGTTAATAATATGAGTTAGATTGATAGTGTTAAGAGTAATAAGTACAGTAAATGTCGTGCTGTCGATCATATCTGCATAATATGGTTAATCATATGAGTTAGATTGATAATAGTGAGTGTAATATGTACAGTAATTGTCGTTCTATCGATCATATAACCATAAAATGGCTAATAATATGAGTTAGATTGATAATAATAAGACTAGTAAGTATAGTAATTGTAGTTCTGTCGATCCTATAGGCATAATATGGCTAATAATATGAGTTAGATTGATAATAATAAGAGTAATAAGTATAGTAATTGTCGTCCTATCGATCATATCCGCATAATATGGTTAATCATATGAGTTAGATTGATAATAATAAGAGTAATGAGTAGAGTAATTGTCGTTCTATCGATCATATAAGCATAATATGGCTAATAATATGAGTTAGATTGATAATAATAAGAGAAATGAGTATAGTAATTGTCGTTCTATTGATCATATTTGCATAATGTGGTTAATCATATGAGTTAGATTGATAATAGAGAGTGTAATAAGTATAGTAATTGTAGTTCTATTGCTCATATAAGCAAAATATGGTTAATAATATGAGTTAGATTGATAATAATAAGAGTAATAGGTATAGTAATTGTCGATCTATCGATCATATTTGCATATTACGGTTACTTATATGAGTTAGATTGATAACAGTGAGTGTAATAAGCATAGTAATTGTCGTTCTGTCGATCATATAAGCATAATATGGCTAATAATATGAGTTAGATTGATAATAATAAGAGTAATAAGTATAGTAATTGTCGTTCTATCGATTATATTAGCATAATATGGCCAATAATATGAGTTAGATAGATAATAATAAGAATAATAAGTATAGTATTTGTCGTTCAATCGAGCATATAAGCATAATGTGGATAATAATATGAGTTAGATTGATAATAATAAGAGTTATAAGTATAGTAGTTGCCGTTCTATCGATCATATAAGCATAATATGGCTAATAATATGAGTTAGATTGATAATAATAAGAGTAATGAGTATAGTAATTGTCGTCCTATCGATCATATCTGCATAATATGGTTAATCATATGAGTTAGATTGATAATAATAAGAGTAATGAGTAGAGTAATTGTCGTTCTATCGATCATATAAGCATAATATGGCTAATAATATGAGTTAGATTGATAATAATAAGAGAAATGAGTATAGTAATTGTCGTTCTATTGATCATATTTGCATAATGTGGTTAATCATATGAGTTAGATTGATAATAGTGAGTGTAATAAGTATAGTAATTGTAGTTCTATTGCTCATATAAGCAAAATATGGTTAATAATATGAGTTAGATTGATAATAATAAGAGTACTAGGTATAGTAATTGTCGATCTACCGATCATATAAGCATAATATGGCTAATAATATGAGTTAGGTTGATAATAATAAGAGTAATAAGTATAGTAATTGTCGTTCTATCGATCATATTTGCATATTACGGTTACTAATATGAGTTAGATTGATAACAGTGAGTGTAATAAGCATAGTAATTGTCGTTCTGTCGATCATATAAGCATAATATGGCTAATAATATGAGTTAGATTGATAACAATAAGAGTAATAAGTATAGTAATTGTCGTTCTATCGATTATATTAGCATAATATGGCCAATAATATGAGTTAGATAGATAATAATAAGAATAATAAGTATAGTATTTGTCGTTCTATCGAGCATATAAGCATAATATGGTTAATAATATGAGTTAGATTAATAATAATAAGAGTAATAAGTATAGTAATTGTCGTTCTATCGATCATATAAGCATAATGTGGTTAATAGTATGAGTTAGATTGATAATAATAAGAGTAATAAGTATAGTAATTGTCGTTCTACCGATCATATAAGCATAATATGGCTAATAATATGAGTTAGATTGATAATAATAAGAGTAATGAGTATAGTAATTGTCGTCCTATCGATCATATCTGCATAATATGGTTAATCATATGAGTTAGATTGATAATAATAAGAGTAATGAGTAGAGTAATTGTCGTTCTATCGATCATATAAGCATAATATGGCTAATAATATAAGTTAGATTGATAATAATAAGAGAAATGAGTATAGTAATTGTCGTTCTATTGATCATATTTGCATAATGTGGTTAATCATATGAGTTAGATTGATAATAGTGAGTGTAATAAGTATAGTAATTGTAGTTCTATTGCTCATATAAGCAAAATATGGTTAATAATATGAGTTAGATTGATAATAATAAGAGTAATAGGTATAGTAATTGTCGATCTACCGATCATATAAGCATAATATGGCTAATAATATGAGTTAGGTTGATAATAATAAGAATAATAAGTATAGTAATTGTCGTTCTATCGATCATATTTGCATATTACGGTTACTAATATGAGTTAGATTGATAACAGTGAGTGTAATAAGCATAGTAATTGTCGTTCTGTCGATCATATAAGCATAATATGGCTAATAATATGAGTTAGATTGATAATAATAAGAGTAATAAGTATAGTAATTGTCGTTCTATCGATTATATTAGCATAATATGGCCAATAATATGAGTTAGATAGATAATAATAAGAATAATAAGTATAGTATTTGTCGTTCTATCGAGCATATAAGCATAATGTGGATAATAATATGAGTTAGATTGATAATAATAAGAGTTATAAGTATAGTAGTTGCCGTTCTATCGATCATATAAGCATAATATGGCTAATAATATGAGTTAGATTGATAATAATAAGAGTAATGAGTATAGTAATTGTCGTCCTATCGATCATATCTGCATAATATGGATAATCATATGAGTTAGATTGATAATAATAAGAGTAATGAGTAGAGTAATTGTCGTTCTATCGATCACATAAGCATAATATGGCTAATAATATGAGTTAGATTGATAATAATAAGAGAAATGAGTATAGTAATTGTCGTTCTATTGATCATATTTGCATAATGTGGTTAATCATATGAGTTAGATTGATAATAGTGAGTGTAATAAGTATAGTAATTGTAGTTCTATTGCTCATATAAGCAAAATATGGTTAATAATATGAGTTAGATTGATAATAATAAGAGTAATAGGTATAGTAATTGTCGATCTACCGATCATATAAGCATAATATGGCTAATAATATGAGTTAGGTTGATAATAATAAGAGTAATAAGTATAGTAATTGTCGTTCTATCGATCATATTTGCATATTACGGTTACTTATATGAGTTAG